>NC_071976.1:34779699-34997199 GCF_026283585.1 Hylaeus volcanicus | reverse complement strand
GGATCAACTTATACTTTGAAATTTGAAATTTTTCCTTCGACGCGTCCTGCAGCCTGAATAACTTACAAAATAATAACGTGGCGCGCACAAACGTGTCAATTAATTTGCAGAACGAAAGCATCGACTCAACGGGACTCTTTCCATGAGGCGTGTATTTTAATCGAGAGCAACCGAACTACCATTGGCATATTTACCGACCTTCCTCTCGGCGTGCCGCGTACCGTTTCGCACTCGCGTTGACCTAATATGCGTTTGCGGTCCGCGGCTGTGCACGCGTGAACGCGTCTCCAAATTGGACGATCGATCCGCGGCCGACCGACCCGCGTTATCGATATCAACATACCCGAACATTCAATCTCACCGTGTCATTGTTTTCGCCAGACTCTGTTTTGCCAAGGCAGCCAACTAAAGCAGCGCCGGCTGCGTTTTGCCGGCGGTCGCGCGTTCCCCAAACAAGCCGGCGGCGATTTAATTACCGTTCGCGCGGAAACTTGGACGAGAAGACGCATTGATTCTTCGCTCGATGGATAAGAATTAATCCAGATCACGGTGGCAACTTTTCGTCTACGGCGCAACGTTTTCCGAGGTGTGCTATCCGACTTTCGTAATACGAGCCCGTTTGTTATAAGCGCGGTGCAAGTCACTTTTAAACAAAAAGTGGAGTTGCTGCGAGCAGCGATAAAAGAACACGTTTACTTTGTCCGAAAGAAAAGTTTCACCGTCGCCGAGATCATATTTCCTTACGGACGTGTCCACTAAACTTTAGTTACGGAATGTTGGTTGCTACTTTTTACTGTTCCTTTTTGTGCGATCAACGTGTACCCAAGACCAATAAAGACGTACTATTACTCCTGTATTTATTCAATTTTATTTATCCACGTATCTCATCGGAATCACGGTTAGTATGCGTCGCGTAGGGAATACCAGTGGCCCTGATAACTTTGAAATCATACCCTCGGAACAAAACTCGTTACGTGTTCTTCGTTGCGTAGTTCGAAAAGAAGACGGTAAACTAGTTTGTTGCGAGTAGAAAGTACATCGCCTTGCGCACGGTGACGTGTAAAACTGCACGGGCAGTCGTTTTTCTAGAGAAGAAAAATTAACGCGCACGTCCAAGTATCGGCTTCGCGTTTGAGGGATGATTATTCGCACGCCAGGTCGTCGAGAAAGAACAGAAACTCCAGCAGCATATTTTTGTATAATTTCAGGGGCCCTAGAGGGCCTGTTCGTATTTATTTACCAACGTCTCGGCAATTTGTCAGCCGCCCGTATAATAAGTTTGTAACAAGTACTCGCGTTCTCGATCGCATCGTTCACTCGCGCAACTCGCACACCCTCAGCCGAACATATATATATTTATCCGTAACGCGTTGTCGCCATTCGCACCGGTAAAGACGTTGTTACTCGTTAACGATCTCGTTCTCTAGTCGTCGCGTCGTCGCTCGTTCTTGCCCGAGATTTTTCGTCAAGCGTCCTTCTTCTCCTCGATCGGGGCGAACGAGCGAGCGAACGAGCGAGCGAACGAGCCACCCCTCGCTTCGTCCGAGAATTTCCTCGGAACCAGTCGAGATCTCGATCGCGAAACTCTCGACGACGACGACGACGACGACGGGTGCTCGAGGGTCTCGTTCGATTAACTAGGTGATTTAGGTACGCGTACCCTCTCGTGTATATGCATATGTATATTTTGTATATTTATATTTATATATGTATATGCATATGTATACGTATGTATAGGTATATACAGTCAACGTCGCATCGGTACCGCACCGGAGGGTGAGCAGAGAAGGTGTTCCCGATGGAGAAGTCAACGACTGCCCTGCATTGCGCTTTCCCTTCCTTGTTATCGTTCTCGTCTCTTCGGTGAAATAAAAACTTTCAACGGACTCGGTAAAGTGATCTAGGAAACGAACCACCTCGCAACCGCGCGATTCGGTTCGCGCTGGATGGACACTCGCGTCGCGTTTCCGTCCCCGATTAACGTACGGCGTCGTCGTTGCTCTTCGCCATGGCCATTTCCGCTCGACGATTCCCGGATAACCTAGCGTTCGGTTTCTCGTTATCCCGGGATTTACAACGAGAGACTCTCACTCTCTTTCGGGAACATCCTCTCGCACCGCCTCCCTTGGGAACGGAGAACGATTGATATTCTTCGATGTTCGTTTCGGGGGGATTAAATCAAAACAAACGGGGAAACTACCGTGTTTTCATTCGTTCGTGCGAAATAAACGACGTCGCGAGCTCGGAATATCAATCGGGATAGGGCTGCTTATTCGACTATTAATTTCCTCTCGGTGTTTCGTCGGATCGAAGCAGGAAGCAGCGATACACAGGGTTTCCGGACGCACCTACACACGCTCGATTCTCTCGCTCTCTCACACACGAACACACGGCATGCGAGCGAGTAAGCTCACGGAGCGGACACGTGGCTATACGGATGCGTACCACGTTTTTCGCGAACGTTTCGAACACTCGCGGGGACTGCGCGCTTTCCTTAGCTTCACCATCCCTTGTGTTTTCTCTTCTGCGCGCGAACCAAGAGAGATGTCTACTGAAAAGCGACGTCCCACTTTTCCGCCTCCTAAAGTGACCTCCTACAGGCGGTCTCGTAAGCATATCTCATTCGTTGAATATTGAACGCGGAAATGAACGGCGTCGTTACGCGTCGCGGCGAGCAAACTGGCCAGATCCAGAGATCGCTTAAAGATATAATTCCATGTAAACGAAACCAACTTTCGCATAATTTTGTTAGGTTGAAAGAGGTAAGGGTGAGCTCTGTGCTCCTTATTATAGATACGATCGAAAGGGTTGACAACCGCTTTGTGTTCACACGTCTGTTTTCTAAGTTGCGCAGTGGTCGCCACTGTACGTTTAAATGGGCGATTAATTATTCGATGCGGTGTTATATACCGTACAACGAAACATAGCGATTTCTTTGTCTTTCTTCGATATACCGGGCGAACTCGTGGAATCGTGGCGCAGACAGAAAGGGGGGGGGGGGGTGACTTTACGCAAAGGAATAGGTTGAGTTTTTGCGTGATTTTACCTTTGCTTACTGACGTTTCATCGGACAACAAATTCTAATAATCTTAAATTATAATATCCCTTTCGTTGCGTCACAATCGCAGGACAACCTGACTTTGGTCTCGGCTGCTTACGAGACGCGAGGTGGTCTCCTCTTAAACAATGGCGGTCGTTGGAGGATTGACGCGAACCGTTTAGGAAGGATGAAGCATCTTGAACAGTGTGCTACTTAAGTTTACATTTACGTAATCTTACAGCTTTATATTACACGCGTGGCAAGGGTCAGAGTGTGTATCAAGTAATAAAATATATATGTATATGTATGTATATATATATATATTATGTATATGTATACACGCGCACCAGTATATATGTATAATTGCACGCATTTAGTGTTTCGTGTGTAGTCGGAGAGGTTGAGCCATCGTTCGGGTTTACCGATGGAGAAACTCGGGGAATTACCGCCGCCTAGGAGAGACTCGCCGTGCACCGACGCGCCGACTATGTACTTCGATAAGCAAACAAAAATTACACGGGAAACCACTTCCACGCGAAAAAAATATATAAGATAAAAAAGAATCGCTCGTTTCGCAAATCCAAAGATACCCTTTCGCACCCTGTGCAAAGGATCGTCGACCAAGGGATGAAACCGTTGGAAAGGGTGCGCGGTACCATCGGTTCGTAAAACGACTGGTGGACGGTGAAGAACGTTCCTAGCGATCGATACAGTCTTGTCGGTATTCCAGAGCTGCGACACGGCACCAAAAATGAGGTAGTTCTCCGCGAAACTAGTCACCGAAGCAGGGTAGCGTATTGGGCGACGGTACGTTTCTCGTCGTCGGTAAGACAGGAACGTTTAGTGAGCTTACTTACTAGCTAGGGAATCGAATACGAGAGGCCCGCACGGTGCCGCGCGGAAAATCGATTTCTGACCCCCGCCACTGTAGCGGTTTTTCCGCTTCGCATTGATTCATTCGCGATTACTCTCAACGTAGCGACGTTGGCGTCGATACGGCGGGACGCCGTTGCCACGTCTAGGTATTTCCTCGTTGCATTTCATCCCTAGCTATTTAGAGAGATTTTCGTGGAAATTCGCTCGGCGAGATCGCGAACGCGCTGGCGAACGCTCGAGCCATATTTTCCACGGTTTCTCGAAGGAAGAAAACGGTCGATGGAACGTTTTCTTCGTCGGTAAGGGTTGGATTCGTTGCCTCTGGTATGGGAATATCGTAGGACGATGGCAACGGACCGCGAACGAGCCACTTTGCGCATTTTCTGTGCCCCCACGTTCGAAAAAAGCGTCGAAAAACTGAATCTACGTGAAACCAGAGTAAAACCGCTTATTGGCTGGCCGCTTCTAAGGAGGCCTTGATATGTTCGATTGGAACCACCGTGTCCTTTCGTCGCCCTTTTCTCGCGAATTAGTTTCCCTTCTTCGTCGTCTCGTCTCAACTTTTGCCAGCCATTTTTTTTTTTCTTCGCGAAGCTTTCGAAAGCTTTTCGACGCTTCAAAGTAATTGCGCTGCTCGTACAATCGATTCTATGGATCTCTGTACCACCGCCGTTTACCAAAACATCGCCAAGCGTTGCCTTCGCAAAGTATCCGGACTACTTTCGCGGCCAGTAGAATCGGACAGTCGTACACAGACCCACGGTCGCGACACATTGGAAGAAAACTTATTTCTCGATTCTTTTGCTCCCTTTCCACCGCTGTCTTCGCAGTTTTTGTCCATCGCGTACTTTTTGTTATCACTGCGTCGATTAGTCGCGAAGCATGGAAGCATCCGGCGCGCCCGACTGACAACAAAAATTTCAAATAATCGAACATTCAACGTTAACCGAATTCGAGTCGATACGATGTTAATATTCAAGCCACCGGTTTTGGATGTTGATTTTTTTAATTTGCTCTTTTCAAGTCGGAGAGTCCTACGGTTTCCTCGTGGATTGCCTTTGTGCGTAGAAGTGGTGCATAAATCAGTGGCGTTAACTATAACTAGTCAGACCGAGACAGAGTCTGGTAAACGCTGCAAAAACCGATGGCTTGGGTTCACGTGTTGGTGCTGAGCGCGAGCCGATAGAGATTGCAAGCGTGTGCGCTTTTGGTTCAGCTTCGTTTTGTGCCAGAATGAACGGAACGTATTTTCCAAGTAGCCGTCGCATCGATACCGATAAAACGATAAAGCTTGCGAGAACTCCCTCGCTTTCGACTCTTCTTCAGCAAAAAGTTTTACGGTGCAAGGACGAACAATGAAACTTGAGCGTTAACGAAACCTTCCGTGCTTCGCGAAAGAAAAAATACACCCGGTTGTCGCTCAAAGTTCGTCGAGCCTCAAACGTTCGATCGATCGATAAGTCCGTTGCTCTCGTAGGAGATCGTTTCTTCGTTCACTCGCGATAAAATTCTTTGTTCCCCAGCGGGGTCGAGATTTTCGACGCGAATTAACATATGTATATATGTATACGCTTTAATATTTATATATGTATATATATATACGACTGTTCTACGTGCGTGTTATGTATAACGTGACATTTATACATTTGCCGGGTCTGCGCCACCGGCCCCATCCCCTTTTTGAGCGACGTGCCCGTGGATCGTAAACTTTATACATTATTGCTTTGCCGATAGCCACGTCACGTACGTTCGATCTGACTCACGTTCGCCCCACTTCTGTCGAAATGCGACTAATTATACGACGCGTTCCGCCCCTAATTTTGTCGTTGGAAATAGCCAAACTCGCTCTCCTTTTCGTCCAGAATTCAGCCGTCTCGATAACCGAATACGAATAAAATACGATCGAATTACTTATTCATTCGTGGAAGTAAGAAAATGGAACGCGTTACAACGATATAACTAGCGAACCATATATATTTTTGTACATTTCATCTTTCGAACCGAACGCGAGCCAGAATCGTTTCGCAACTTTCCTGTTCCGATTTCGATTTCCCAAGCTGACGAGTCCCTCGTCATCGGATCGTCGACGATGCACGATCGCTCCGTTTCGTCTCGCGGACGACCGACGATCGACCTCGCTCCGCGTCTCGTTTCTCGATATCTATATATTTTCTACAAATAATAGTAGCTTCATCGTTTCTCGAGACATATAGAACGATGCGTTGAAATTTCAAGCAACCGAAACAAAACCGTCCGCGGATGTCCAAGCTGTCGATTCAACGTTGCCCTGTAAGCCGAGCCACGGGAGGACTTCCACAGCGAGGAATCGGAATTTTGAAAATTACTATTCGGCACGCGTTCACCGAGTACTGTCGAGATTATAATCGAGCCAACGCGGAACGAGGTGTTACCGCTGAATAATTTGAGGTCGTGTATTTCAGCGTCGTTTGTAAACGTCACGCGCCGGGGGAGCTGTTTAGAAGTTTCTTCCCCGGTTTTCCGCTTCTTTCTCGTTTCTCGCTGACAAATCGACCGTTTTAAAGCGGGTGTCTCGTACACCGGAGGCCGTGAGCCATCCACGAAACGCCGGCGAAATTATTAGACTTCCGACACGATAATACCGACACACTTTATCGTGTCACGGAGTAAAACATAATTAAACGGGCTGGATCTGTCGTGTCCCGCTGCACACCTGACGCTTTAACGCGATCCGTTAATCGCTCGATCGACGAACGTCGCATTAAATTCCCTTCTACTTCCGCGATGGCATTTACTCGAATATTTTACGTCGGTAAATCATCTCTACGCGACACGCCGTGTAAGAGACACCGGCTCGTCTCTTCGTTCGCCGATGAAACATCGTCTTGTCCGCGTAATTTCTTCTTCTATAATATCTTCTTTTTGTTACAACGTTATCAACAATCTACAGTTATCTACACACTCGAGTCTCTCGCGACGCCTCGAAGGCCCTTTTAGATTTAGCTCTGAACTTTAACAAACACCTAGTGGTCCGATACAGGAGGGGCGGTCGTTTTGCTAGCTTATTAATTATACCATATATTAGCGGTGGTCATTTACAGACTCTACGGTGCGTTTTCATTTTTACACGCGTCGACGTTTCGCGGGATCGAGGATCTTTCTTTCCCGCCGGTCTCAACATCGCACCGATACCTGTTCTTATCTCCGGGATTGATACCGCGAGGTCCGATATCCGGGAACCTCACCGATCAAAATCTCGAGCAACCGCGAACGAATCGAGTCTGGTCGGGAAGATCGAGTTCGATACTTGGCCTCGAACAACGATCGACTCGTCGCTTAGGATTCCTCGCGTTAGAACCGAATAGTACCCGTGAACGTTTCAATTTCGTATATCGGATCGTTTCATAACCTTCCCGCGTGTGAGGAGAATGGGAAAACGTGTAAGGAGAAACGTGGCGTCGACGAAATCGAACGAAACGTTCGAAGAAAGACGATGCCGCGATTGGATTCCAAGTCGTTTCGCGAGGAAACTAGAACAGCGGTGACGCGATCGTTCGATCCTTGCCGAGGTCGTCCTTGCAAGTTCATTTCAAGACTTCGTAGTTCAACTAAACGATTAGAGTCACGCGTTGGAAATTTGATCCTCGATCGCGGTAACGAAACCGAATTCTCTACGTCGTTGATCCACGAGGCACGAAGATTAGAGCCCCGTTGGCAAGATGCAACTCTCTCTTTAACTCTCGTTCGTTGATGCGTGCCTCTCGAGGCCGTGAATTCTCGCTCGCCGAGATCGAACCCTTTCGGTGCTGAACATTCGAACGCTTGATACATTTAAAATGCTTAGAGTCTTGCGGAAGTCCCGTAGTCGCATTCGTTGAGTAGGTTTGAGCAACGAGCGTAGGTGTTCACCGCCGATCTGACCGAGCGTTTACGGGCCGTCCGCTGTACCGAAAGGGTACTGGCTCTTTCCTTCTTCTTCTCTTCGGCAACGAGTTTCTAGGCATACAAGAATCTTTGCTCTTCAATACGAGTAAACGGTGGCGATTGGCCCGTGTCACGAGGCTACCAGACACGTCGACGACGATCGCAGCAGACTGAGGAGCAGGAGGACCGCCACGAGGAGGAAGCTCGACGACCTCGAGAGATCGCTGACCTCGTTGCTGTACGGTAACTTCACCTCGACCTCCGCCATCTTGAAGATCGAGAGCAGAGGATGCGTGTGGACCTCGTGGTGCTTGTTATTGATCTTGTCGCTGAGATCCTGCAGCATCGAGCCGCACTCCTCCTGAAACCCGAAATATCGGAATTCGTTAGTGCGATTCTCCGTGGAATTGCCGGGATTCTAGAGCGAAAGCGATCGACTAAAGGAACCAACGTATCGCAGAGTTACGTAGAAGTAATGACAAATTTAACGATCGGATACTATCGTGTGGTGTTACAAATTTATACGTTACGTTTAATGGAAACAGAACGTGAATAAAATATTCTACCCGATATCGTGTTTCCGATACAGTTCCGACGACGCATCCTTTCGAATTTGTAAAGTTTTTAAACAATTTGTAAGTCGATAATAGAGTTTATTGAAAATTTGTTCCATTAGAAGATTCATTAACAAACCATCGTCGAACCGATATCAAACTCCGGATAAACAGAGAATCGAGCGTAATTGCGATTAAACGACTCGGCTAATTTCTACTCCGTAGCGTAACGTAAATTCTGCGATGTAAGAGTCAATAATTGAATAAGCTCGGTGATTCGTTTCTAAAATAATGTTCTCGAGTGACGAGTATACCGGATACGTACGACTACGCTTTCGGGTTATGTACGAGTAATACGGGTATGGAGATCACTCGAGGGCCTGGGCACCCTTATTCCCCGGGTATCAAGAGCACTAATGCATGTATCGCAATTCGCGTGGAGCGTTTGCAGATGCATCGTTGCTATTATCGTAACGACTTAATTAAGCGGCATCGCGGGGTGATAACCCGAGGCCGCAGGATTTCCATTGTAATCAAAAATTAAATCGCGCTGCAATATTATTCGGGATCCAAGTTTTCTCGTCTTTCGTTTCGCCAGTTTCCATTGTACTCCGGAATACTATTGCCCTAGTATTTCAGATAACAAACACTATTTTCTCCAGGCCGGCGTGTTAGCGTTTCAACCAGTTTTCGCCCGGCTAATTACGCGGAATTAACAACAACCGGACTCCTTTGTTCGGTTTCTTCTTCGGGCATATTGTTATTAACCAAAAGCGTAGGAGTCGGGAGGAAAAAACAGCCGAGACTCCCGAAGCGACATCCACCGTAACACAGTCGGTGTTCCGTTCCCCGTATTTCGTGATCCCATTCTCCCTTTATGCGTGCGTTTCAATAACGGCGAAACTTCTTTCGAAAACACCCGACTAAATGAAAACAAGGGATTACGGTGGAAAGTCTCGCGAACGGGGGGTCTTTTGATACGATTTTAATTCAGTCTTAGGAGAATCCTGACGAATAATTAAATTCCTCTCAAGGTCACGAGCGTATTAGCTCGAGAAGAGGGCGCGTAGCCTCCGCGCGGTTAGAAACTTTTTCCAGTCTCACGAGGCAGGCAAAGAGTCCCAGACCTGTTCCCTTCGAGGATCCAGTTCTCCCGGTTTCGACTTAACGACGCCGAATGTAACTCGTCCTCGCGCGCTCCTGGCCCCGGCATCGATTTCCATTTTCATCCCTCTCGCGTATCATTCTCTCACCTCCTCTCTTTCCCTCGCATCCTCGCGCTACGTCGTTCTTCCTCGCGCGTCCCTCTTCCCCATCTTGTTCCTCGTTCCCGAAATTACCTTCGGCTCGTTGAATCTTTAATTTCCGGCGGAGGAGGAACCGAGGCCAGAGCGATTTTTGGCGATATTTTCCGAGGACCGGAGCGACTAGGTGCGAGGGTGTGCGCCACGTGGTTCGACCAGAGCGTGTCCCGACGCCGACGCCGTTGCGCGACGACCTCGCCGTCCCCGTCCTCGTCCTACTCGAGGTTCGTTCGTTTCGAATCCGAAGCATCGACGTCGGATTTTCAATGAAATTAAATTCCACCCGCTGGGAGAACCCAATCGTATCTGCCCATCCCTACGCGTGCACTCTTTCGAATAACTTTTGGCGAGGAGAGGACCCGCTGGTCCTTTAAATTATCGATGCACCGGGAATTCGTTTTTCACGACTCGCCTCCGATTTTCCCCAAGTTTCTCGCCCGTACGACCACGATTCCGTAGATTCTGCTGGAGAAAAATTCTAAACGTCTAAACATACTTTCGTTACGCCGCCGATGAATTCCACGAAACGCAAATATTCCGTCTTTCGTATTCCTCTGGCGAATAAATGTTCGCGCATCGCGAGATTCGCGGAATCGGAGAAGAAAGCGTTGCGGCTACGTGCCCGGTTTTCCGGAGTGTAATCGAATAGAGCGCCGCGGAGTAATAATGATCCGTAGAGGACCCGGGTCAAAGCCCAGGACGATAATTCATTTTACATATTGGCCGGTGCTAATTGTAGCGCCGAGTTTCTCGCGCGTTGCGGCTTAATTATCGAATATCCGGGTCGACCGCGAATTTCGTCGGGTTCTCTCTCGTTGCTGTTTCGACGAATACCTTTCCAACTTTCGCTTCGTCGGTAGCGATTCGCGTTCGATCGCGCGAATCGTCTATCAATAATTAAGAACCTGTTCGGCGCTCGGAAATTCGAACGTCCGCCGCCGTGAGATTTTAACTCGAAATTAAGCCAGACGTAACGTGTTTTTACCTTTTACCGGCGTAGCGTCGTTTCGAAGGGAAAAGTGATTTTCGCGAGGGGGGGGGGGTTGCTTTTGGTTGTCGACTAACGCGATATCGGTGTAATATTTATTGTTTCGGATAGCAATGAAATTCGGTAACGATGGCAAAAAGAATACTATCCTTGTGATGAATTATTTTCACCTGCGGAACGTTTTGAGGTGTGCGAGTGCACCGTATAGCGGTGGTAATCATTTGGGCATTTGCGAGAACCTCGATTCGGTCTCGCGAGATGGGTTCCTGTCAGATTCGATGCTTGACGTGCTGGTCGAATTACTCTACATGCATATCTAGGAATAGGTTTAATAATATCGTATTGCCGAATCACGCCCTTTACGTTGCGGATACGGTGATATAAATATTATCGTATCGATAACTCGCTGCTGAAAGCTGCGAGTGTCGACTGTGATTTACTTGGTTCGCGGAAAGAAGTTGTACCTCGAGTTGGCTAAATTAGAGATCACGGCTCGGATGGTCGAGGAATAATGGCGTTCGTCGGCACGGCCGGTGGAGAGACGCGACTTCTTGCAGATTTATTCGCGTCTCTACGCGAACGACAGCGCGTGGAAGACGGTGCAGGTGCATCCGGAGCAGGTTTCGATCGACGGGCAGCTGCCATTATCCCTCGACAGGGTGAATCCCTTATTAATGGTCGCCTAATTGGGTTTCTCGGCGGAGGAACGGTTCCGTAGCCGGTCGTGCTTTCGAAGAGGGGGAGCGGAGACCAAGGAAGAGAAAAGAAGAGGAAAAGGGTCGGGGAAATGGTGAAAAGCAGACGGACGAGGAATTAAGTCGAAAGGGAGGGGAATAGAAAAATCGGTACAACCGAGAGGGTGAAGACAAAACACGGAAAGCAAATGGTAAAATATAATAGTAAAATGTAGAAAGAACGAAGATGGAAGGGAACAGGCGAATGACAGAAAAAGGGGATTAGGGAAACAGCGAAGAGCAACCGAGTGTAATAAACTACGGGGACCGGTGACGAGCGTTTCGGAGAGGCAAGCCTAGGTATTAGATGAGATGAGAGAGAGAGAGAGAGAGAGTCGGAGACAACGTAGGTGAAGTACCCAGGGGAAAGAGCCAGCGAGACATAACGAAGGACGGACAAGGATCCGTCTTGCTATTACGATTCCCACTGGATCCTCCCCGTCTCCTTCGATAGGGAGTCCCTTTCGTCGGGCCGAATGAATTCGGTATCAGGAACGATTGTACCCGTGGATTTGTCATCCCTGTTCGTCCTAAGACCCGCGCATCCTCCGTTTTCGCACTGCTAAACGTCGATGTCAGATTATAATAGCGGTATAATGGGATCAGCTCCGAAAGCTTGGATCGGTGGACGACTAAAACGGGCCGAGAAGTAGATAATCTTAGCCGCATAAAAGGCGCTTCTCCTTACTTTAGACGACTGATTGGAGCACGTCGACGAAGAATAGAAAACGTGTAGAACGTTGAACACTTCGATCACCGATTCGCGCATTCGCGGCTGTCTCGATGACGAGGAACGAGGCTCGAATATATTTCTCAGCCCCGAGGAAAAGACGGCGAGGAACCGTCGCGTGGCCCAATAAAGTTCCGCGGATAAAGAGGGAAAAAAAAAAAAGAATTCCGGCATGCAAGACGCCGGTGCGCCTTCACGTGCTCGGTTAATCAATAACGACGTCGAGTCTGCTCGACGTTAGTCGTTAAAACGGAGGGAAAAAAGCGAGGCGAGCAAGAAGCAGGCAGCGCTGGATGCCCGGAGAGAAAGAGAAGGGCTCCGGATAAAAGCGGGGCGAGTGGTGAAATAAAAATCAGCCGGGTGTGGGGAGAGAAGGGAAAGCAAGGAATAACGACATGCAACGCATGCCGACTTTATAACACGTAAAGGGTCGCCGTCGTGGAAAACAGCTCCGTCACGCAATGCAAATGAGCCGTCGAGTCGCGCGACAACCAACTTCGAGCTCTACATCGGCGTGCCTCTCGCGATATTTTAGTCCGCGTTTTCGTCGCTACCGTCTTTGGCAGATTCGTATCGGTATCGCGAGGGGATTTCGCCAAAATTCGAGACACCAACCGGTTCGATTTTCCCGTTTCTCGACGAGCTGTCGATAAACCACCTCCTTCTCGCGGACCTCTTTCTTTTCGATCCTTCCGCTGCGATCAGCGTAGCAGTGAAACGTCCGTTAAGGACAACAACCACGTTTGCATAATCGCGAATCTTTCCGAAACGTCGGGACGAGGTTGGGTTGCCGCTACACCGAGGAAAACGCCGGATGCACGGCATGTTGATCCCGTGAAATCTGCTACAACGGTTACAGCCGGACATGGAAGAATCGCGGAGGCAACCGAGCAAAAAGTGAGAGGAGCAGGGCGGAGGGATGAAAACACACGCGTCGACGGGAAGCCTGGCGAACAGCAGCCGTTTCCCTTTAAAGCCGGCAGAAGTAAGCGAGTTGCGTGTTAAAGGCTTTTCCTCCTTGTTTCGCGTGTTTCGGCTCGTTCGTTCTTAAATTCTGTAAAGCTCTCGGGGGCGTCGGTGAACCGTTCCACTGTTTTAAAAATGAAAGGCATCCCTTTTTCCGCTGTCTGCGTTCTTTCTTCGCGAGTTCCTCTTCCCGTCATCTCTTTCGCCGCCGCGCCGCGCTTTGAGCAGACGAGCTATCGCGCTTTTCGTTCGACTAGCGGATCGTCCCGCGAGATCTTGGACGAATACGCCTCGTGTGCCGACGCGGAAGTTCGACTCGTTTCGGTGGCTCGTCTCGATGAAAATTAACGCGTGAGAGGCGCGTGGTGCTTCCGCTTCGGTTTCGACGAAACAACCTTGGTGTTAAGGAAACGTTCAAGGAAAACATCTCGTTTCGCACACTCGAGGCCCTCGCTCTTAAACCCTCAAGATACCGTGTGTGCGCGAGCGCACGCGCGCCTTTGGACTGTCTTAAAAAATGAAAGGGGTCTTTCTCTCGAGTCCGCTTCTTTCAAGAATCGCTCGTAGCCTCGTCGCGTTCCTCCGTGAAACTGTGTCGACATACGGTTCTCCCCTCGAACCTCTTAAACTCTTCCGTAACCGTTACTCGCACCAACGATGCGATCCTCGGAATATTAAACTCTTATATTTCGATTTGTACTCCGAGTTACAACGTTTCACCTAACCAGGTGAAGGGCAGCGAAGTACACGTCGCATCGCGAATCTATAAATTTCCGAGGACAAAGCTCGCTTCTCGTTCAATTAGAGTCGAGCGGTTCGACAGCGAGCCTTTGAGTTTAACGATATCTCGCGGTATCGGTTCGCGACCGTTACAAGGCCACGTTTTTAAGGATGTAGGAGACACCTCTTCGTCTGGCTGTCGTCGCGGTATCGTCGCGTCGCGTCGTGGTCGATCCTCGAAAACGATCGTCCCGGGACGTGCGACGAGTAGCGAAACGATCCACGTAGCCCCACGCGTGCCTCTCCGGCTGAGAGCCGTTTTCTTCTTCGTCAAATTGGCAAACGTCGCGAGAACGACGTTCGCGAGACGGCCTCGTAAATTTCCTCCCGCAATTTCGTTGTCGCGGCTCGGCCTCGAACGCGCCGCGCGGCGTCGGCATCCGTGAAAACTGCTGGGTGTGGCTTACGCTCGTAACCCGTAGAAGCTTCTCCCGTTAAACGTACTTTCCATCCCGTTACGCGACATACGCACAATGCCGTACCCACTTTCCCTGGATTTTCGGCTCACCGGTTACTCTCCGGGGGATTCGCTCCAACGCCTCGTGACGTTTGCTCCAAACATACTCCCCGATTTAGGTAGGCGGTGTCAGATTTTTCAGGACAAAAAAGGTGGCTCTACAACCGTCGACGACGGAACGTTTACGACTCGAAAGTGATAGGCCCAACGCACACGGGGGCAACCGATTTGAAATTAGTGTTGCAAACCATTTGCGCTCTTTGTTTTATCTACTCCACTATCTTTGTTTTACCTACTCCACTATATTTGTTTTACCTAGATCCACGGTGAAACGCGAGCCTAGCTTCTGAGAAAATACCGGAACGTAGCAACGAAACGTATCCTGAAACGGTGACGACGAGTCTCGAAGCAACTATCCAGTAGTCGAGCCTAAAGAGTGTCAGACACCGCGGACGACCGCGTAGATTCGCGGTAGACGTTTGGTAAAAATTCGTTGTTATCGAAGAATGATTCACGATCTGCCGACGCGATGTATCAACAAATGTATCAACAAATTCTTGTCATACCGCAAACGCGAGCGTGCATAATAGCGGAAGGCCACGCTCCGTGTATGGTTGAGTTGAGGTGAGAACAAAAATTTATGCGTTCGCGTTGCAAAATATCGACGACCTCGGAAAACTTTTCCTTGCGTCGTGTATTTAGCCTCTGAAACGTTATTTGATTAATTTGGTAATATCTGATCGTTAGAATAGTCCACGACGCGTCATGTCGGACGTCGAATCGAATGTTGCTTCCACTGGTGGGCCGCGAGCAGGAATAGCAAAAGTGAAAGATAGAAATGGGGCTGGTGAATCGACTGTTGAAAAACGCGAGAACGCGGTTGGCACGAATGCCTGTTTGTTCTCGCGACTTACTTTTGAAAAATCCCGGTACCGCAGCCTCGGGCGAAATTAATCGGGGGTGGCTCGATCCGTCTGTCGGCTCCGAACGGTACAGCGAATCATTTTCCGCAGGGGTAGTGTGCTCGCGGCGTGTCGATGTCCCCTAGGAGGATGTATCCTCTCGTTGCGCGCTGCAAATGCTTTCTTTCCCGCGTTTTCCCCCTTTCGTCGTTTCGACGGCGCGGCTGCTTCGAGCAGAAATTAACTCCGTAGCCTTTGACACCGACGCGGATGATATAAGCTTAATTTAAGAAATTAAACGACAGGGTTTTAAAAATCCACGAAGCACAGTTTTGGACTTTCCAACATCTCCCCGAGTCTAATATCTACCTTCCTCCTCAAGACCCTCGGAGTTCCAATCTTTCGAAGAGCTGCAAACATCTTAAACATCTCGAAGATGTACGAGAGTCCTACGGTCTCTCGAATCCGAAAGTTGTAAGGTTTGCCGTATCCAAACTTGGAACCCGATACGTTTGAAATGTTACCACGTCGAAGCCAAGCATAATGCTCGATAGTTGCAGGTTTCAGGGTCTTAAAACGCCTCGAAGTCGACGATTCGGTAGACCTAGATTTAGAGAATTCCGAAATCGTTCGAGCTCGACAACTTCTCTTTTCAACCCGAAAGGTTTCGCATTTCCAAAGTCATATCTCGAACGGATCGCTTCGACGTCTCCGAGCAGAGCTCGCGAAACAAACGTATTCCTGACGTTTTCGCATCACCATTCTTCCGAGGAAGTCGCCCGATGCAGCGGTGCAGACGTCTATAGGAATCGAGGAACACGAGAGCTGGGAGAATCGCGGCTTTGTCGGTGCGGTGACGTTCGTCGTTCGCGATTGTTGATCGAACCCAGCTGATTGAACTCGAAATGGCACGGCAGCTGTTCGCGCGATATCGCTGTCTTCATTCAGATAAGGTCTCAATACCTTAATGGCTCGGCCTATCGGACCCAGCCACCTAACATCCCAACGTCGTCCTGACGCATTGTCTGCCTGCCGTTGCTCGACGACGATTACGGGAGAATCGACCATCTCGATAGACGATTCCGATATCTGTTCACGACTACGTCACCCTTTCGTCGGAGGTTTAAGACGAGAAACCTAGAAACGAACACACGTTGCGCCTAACGAACACGGTCGTCCTCGGCGTCAGACTCTTTTTAGGCTCGACTACTGGATAGTTGCTTCGAGACTCGTCGTCGCTGTTCCAGAATATATGTTTCGTTGCTATGTTTCGGTATTTTCTCAAAAGCTAGGCTCGCGAAACGATAAGCTCTTCTCAAACCAATGGCAGACGCGTTACCGGTATTACCACACGCAATCGAGAATCGCGGAGTTCCCTCGTGGAACGTCAGCTAGACGTTTAATTTGGTTCAATTCGAAACCTTCCGTTGGGGAAAAATAATTTCGCACGCGAGGCTAATTACGCTCTCCATACTGGATTTATAGTTTCTCTTCCACGGTGGTAGACCGAGTTTTAACGAGACGGTATCATGGGAAAATCATATGCTCCAAGGGCGAAGCACGAGACCTCGGATAAATTTAAGTTGTCCACGTGATAACTCGAGCGCACGGTAACTTTGAATTTTTATGAAAAACGCGTACGTTTCCGTGGTTAAAAGAATCCCTTTCTTTTTACGAAAGAGATTTCTCGGGAAATTGCGAATCTTCCCGGGAGTCTCCGCTCGTCGCAAATTTCCACGGAACTTGATCTCGCGAGAAGTCGCGTCTATCAAAGAAGGGAGGAACGGTTTCTCCTCGTCTCTCTTATTCCCTCTATTATTCCAAGCCACGAGAGACGCGAAGGGTTTCGATTGCTCTGGACGTAACGCGAGGCGGTTACATCTTTTTTTTTTTTTTTTTCAACGAGCGCAGGTTTAATGGAGCGGCAGAGCGCTTTATCTCGGAGTTTTAGAGAAGAATGAATCGAAGCGGTCGAATGACGAGGTCGCGAAAAAAGAAGAGGTCGGCGTGGTGGTACTCGCGACACCAGACCCACCCCCCACGATAATTCAGGGTCGTGGATACGAGAACGGTGCTTGTCTATAATTCGTCGGCCCGCTCGAATCGACAATGCGAATCGACTCCCGTTCGATTCATCGATCCCTTCTTCCTTTCTAAATGTTAAATGGAACGAGACGCGACTCGTCGATGCGAGAATCGCGTCGAAAAGAGAGCGCTGCTTCTCCCTTCGCCGCCACCCGAGAGGGAAGAGATTCCTTCGATCGCGCCATGAAATTTTCATTCGGGTTTGAATTAAAAATTTGAACCGATGCCGACGAGAACGCCGGCTTTCAGTCAATTTTACTCGACACCGTGTAAGGAGGGACTATGAATTTTCGATTCGGATCTTCGAACCGAGCCTCGCTTGGAATTAAACGGTCGCGATACCGGTTTTCAGTTTCCCACGATGAGTGTACGGCGCGGGAAAGCGAGTCTACGAGATCTCGCTCTTGGATTTACGAGGAAGCAAAGAAACGTACATTTTACGTGTCGGAGTAATAATATAGGACAATGTAACGCTTACGTAACCCGAGGACGAATGTCGATCTCGACGAGAAAAAGTTTTCCCCGATCGATGAAAGTTTAAGAAAAGCTTCGCTAATCGCTTTAACTGTTCGTCGATACTTTCCGTCCATCCTTTCCCTTTAAGCGATTTATCCAGAAGAATCGATTCAATTGGATAAATCCGCGTTCTTGCCACCGTCGTCCCTCGGTCGCCGACGTCGTTCGTCGGGTAAAGTTTATTGGAACGTGCTTAATTAACTTTCCAGCGGTGACTTTGCCGCTCGGCGTCGACGTCGTCGTGATTATCTCTAAGCCGACGAGACGCGGGACAGAACCGAGCAGCTGGAAATTCAGCTCGTGGTACAACCTATACCTATAAATTCCTACAGTTTCGTCGATGTAACGGGAGGAAACTAATCGGACTACCTACGATCCCATGCCCTGTACCACCGATGTCTTCGGCCTTAATTACAGCGGTCCCTGATATTCTCGCTTTGTTACCCCGTTCCCCTCCGGGGTATTCGTCTTCGAGTTGCACGCGAGAAATACTTTAGCGGACGACCATTTGTTGATGTTGAATATTACGCTAAATAAAACCCGCAGGTGTTAAGTCTTTCACCGAGGTGATACATTTAAGAAACAAAAAACGAAATTTAGATACACGCGTTTTACAGAAAGAAAGTGCGCGAGTGACGCGGTCTACACGAGTCTACGATTCTACGACCACTGAAAAATGTACAGAGTCGTTCCGTTGTTTCCTCGCAGTTACCCTTTGTTGGAATTCCTCGACATTCGTCTCCTACGCGACGATAATTCTACCGAACTCAGCTGTTTCGGCCACTATTGATCGGAAGGTCTCGAACCAGAGAAAACGAAACTTTCGAATTATAGCGATTTTTTGTCGCAAAATTCCAACAGAAAAATTATTCGAGCGTTCCACTTCGCGGAGTAAAAATGGGGGGAGTTTGTCCCAGTTCCGGTAGAGATACGGTCTTGACCCGCGTCCGAGGAATCCCAGCGGCAACGAGTCGCGAAAATGTATCGAGCACTCGTCCGAGCGAAATCCGCCTCTTGTATTCCGCGTCGTCTTTGTCTCGTCTGGCTGAAAGGAAGCGGAAGAACACGAGAGGAAAGGGCAGCAGAGGAAGAACGAAGTAGCCCCTTAAGTGGCGCATGGAAATTCAATGAAAAGTCACGAGAGGGCCGAGATCGATACTCGGGCGCGGGGAAGGGGAATAGAAATAGGAGTAGGAGTAGGAGTAGAGGAGGAGTAGGAGTAGGATCAGGAGGTGGCGCACCAAGGGGGTAACCAGAGGGTCGAGGAGGCATAGGTGCCTCCATTGGCCATGTGCCAATGCTTGCCTATCTATGTGGAACACCTGTACTTGCTCGACGTTACCCCGATATTTCGAACGACCAACAAAAAGCGCGGGATTTCCGAGGCTCCCGCGGATAGAAGTAATTTCGTAAATGAACTCGGTGATCGCGTCGACGGTGATCTAGATTTCGATAGCACGCGAGAGACCTTGGATCGCGAGACTTCCGGTGCTACGAGTGTCGCGAGGTTCTAACGAGACGTAAACCAGACGAGGAGATGTTCGGAGGGTCGAAGTCAAAGATTTCCTACCCCGAAACGAAATTCACAGGAAAATTATGCGCGAAAGAAAGCAAAGGGGAACGCGAAGCCCAGGCATAGGTAGGTAGGTCCAGAGGAAGGAGGTGACCCCGAGTTGGCAGCATGAAGATGGCGCTAGGTTTCTCTTCTATATTAGCAAAGTTTTACGACGTATGTAGCCGGGACGTGGTACCCGGGGAAAAATGCAAGTTTCTTCGCGGTTGCACGACACCCCTGAGAGTGCAGCGAGGCTGGAACTCGATGAACCGCGAGACGACTGCCGAAATTGAAATAAAAAGCTGAGGTTGGCTTCGCGAACTTGGTACAAAGTAATTCGGTGAACGGCGAAAATCGAAACTTTCGTTAGATCCTTGGATTCGGAAGCTAAATATTTTGGCTCGCGTCTTTCATCCGGAAACTTTAGAAAAGGAAAACTGAAACGATCTCGAATGACTTTTGGAGATGGAACCCGAGGACCGAGGTTCTCGGATGCGAGATACCTAGAAGCTTAGAATCGAGAGTGTGAAATTCACGAGACCTAGAATCACAGATCCGAGTTTCGGGACGATTAGCCGATTTAATTCCTAGTCTCCGATAATTCGGTAATTCGGTTCTCAGAAATCTTGGAATCGAATATCCCGTAAGAGCAGAAATCAAAAGTCGCGGTTAATCCAAATGACAAATTTCCTTATCGCTTTAGAAATCGGTTTCTCGATAGCTTGGAATGTCCCTCCGATAGCTTTCATAGAACATTTCCGATAACTGGGACCACTTTCTATCGAGCCACCGATCCGGCTTTAAAACGATTAAATTATTTTCTTTTCCTTTTCGATCATCGAACGAGAGACGATTCTCGAGGGTAGTAGGTGCCGTGATGAGACAGACTTCCATCAACGATAACGGTCATCCGGAGACCGGTAAGTCCGTTCAATTCCCAAAACTCGACCTTTTCTTTGCGTTGTTTCTCCTTCTCCAACCCTCCCGTCCGCTGTCCGTTCGTCCATCCGTTCGGTTTCGCGGGAAATCGAAACTCCCTATTTCGAGCCATCATCGACAGAAACGAGTCCCCTAATCCTATCAAGCCTCTATCTATCGAGCCGTTATTCAAACAGCATCGAACGACGTTTGCGGACCGAACCGTGGACCATTCGTTTCCTTCGAGTCCGCCGTACTTCCGTGTCGTAAGGGTTTCCAGAGGGCTTAAACAATTTGTTCGGGGAACGAGGTTTCGTGTAATCGAGCCAATTTGGCTCTCGTAAACTCGAGGAGACGGTTCGGATGCCGAAATTGGCCGAGAATTCGACGGATGCTTTTAAGCAAAGTATCGCGGTCGCTTGGAAATTCGTAACGCTTCGTTTACGAAAGAGTTTCGACTTCTTCCTCTCTTTCGGGACGAATATCACGATCGAGCAGGAAATTAGACTAATTAGACATCCCGAATCAGTCTCGAACCTTTTAGCGTTCAAGAAAAAGAACTCGCGATTCCAGCTGGCCGACTTTTACGCGATCGAGAGTCTAGGACTACTCGCGGCAATTACGTTTCCCTCGAGTTAGCGAAATTCAACGAATTTTTCAACGATGGGAATCCATTTTATTATCCCCCGCCGTGGATTGCGCTCTCGAATAACAGATCGCTTTTCACGAGATTAAAAAGGAATGGCGTCGAGGCGACTGTCCAGCGGTGCAAATTGATTCGACAAAGTACCGCGCGCTACAATGCCAATTGCGTTTCGCGCGATACAATTACGGATGAAAAATCTTTCTCGCGCGATTGATTTCCCACGTGTTCCTGTTGATAATCCGTTAAACCAAACAGTCGCGTAATCGCGCGAAATGAACACCGCCCGAGCCGAACGCGACTTTAACGAATACGAATTTTGAATGATCATTACGGACGACGAATTCTCAGTGAAAACAAGTCCCTCCCGTGTCCTCCGTCCGGCGAGATGACTGGGGAGAGCCGAAAATACCATTTGAAAATCAGTCGAATCAATCGCGACGACTGACACGATATACGCGTTGTTTTTCATGGCTCTCTACCTCCGAACGGAAGTTCACGAACGTGTTTAACTCGATGACGCCCGACTCGAACTTTTAATCGGTGTTAAGAACTCGAGCGGAGCCGTCAAAGAACCTTTTAAAGCCATCGCGCTCGAAGCATACTTTTCTCGCGAACTCGCTCGCAACGTCTTTCTTCTCTGTCCCTCGAGGCTGGGAGGATTCGGATTTAGGCGAACAAACGCGACTTTAAGAAATTAACTTGGCAAACTGCTGCTCCAAGAATCCTAATTCTCCGATCGCGCGAAGTGCTCGCAAAGTTTCGAAGCTATCCGAGAAGAAAGATTACAGTCCCTTATGCGATGTTTGACGTTCTTTTGAATTACGGACCCTTCTCTAAATTTATCCGTTCCAAGTTCGAAAACATAACTCAGTCTTCGAAAGAAAGACGATCGTTTTCGCGGCTGCGAGAGCGTCGACATCTGCATTTCCGACCAAGTACGTCCCACGGCATCGCCATACGTCGAAATAAGCGACAGTAAGGGTGAGAAACTGGCGGTCTAGCTCGCTGGAAGGCTGAAAATCGATTTACGAGAGGGCAACCGGAAGCGTGCTTTACGATGGGCCGAGGACCGAGCACCGGTCGCGGTCCACGCGCTCCATAACTTCGCTCCACCGGGTAATTGCTTTATTAGAAACTCATTTGCACGGCTCCGCAAATAGCTGCGATGCCGAATGCCCGACGCGTCGAATTAAACCGACCGATCGAACCAAGCCTCGCTCGCGCACGTTCGATCAGTTCGTTTGCGGTTCGCTGTCGGTGCTCCACTTACCATTCTCGCCTCCAAACGGAGACTATCATCGTTACGGCACCCAATTAGGACCGACGAGACGGTCAATTGACCGATAATTTATACACCTTCCTTTGCGTTTGTTTCGTTCGTTGGAATAATCAAAAATATAGCCTACGAACGAATGAGAAAATCCGGGTAAGCGAAAGTGGCACGGCTAACCTGATTCGTCGGCAACTTACTATCTCCGAATAGGCACACGTAACGATGGTAGTTACGGAAATTCAATGCGTTATCGTCGATTTCGGGGGCTGAGGGCGAGCCTGTCTATCGAGGTCGAAGGTATTAAGGGAGACATTCGGCGGAAATCGCGGGAAAATTTTCCTTCGAGAAAATCTCATCGAGGTAGCCGGTCTATGGCCGTGTAAAAACTTGGAAACTGGCCATCGGAGATACGGTAAAAAGTTCGGGTCGTCTCGCGATTGGTGCGTCTGCCAGTTTTTACGCCCCCTCGAACAATTTCGTTCCGTCCGAATCGGACCAAGAAAATTCGCGGCACGTACCGAGTCGCTTGGGAAAAACATTAAAAATCGCCTGCAGCGATATCCGTTGCACCGTTTTCTTTTTTAATCGTTGGTACTTGGCGCGATGCCAGTCTCGGCTCTCCTTAATTGAGATCTCAAATAAAAGCCACTCTGTTCGTAGTCAAAGCGTCCCGAAGTCGCGAGCATCCTCGATCTTTGCGATACTAAAAGCAACTACGGTCGTCCTCTCGTTCGCTCCTTAACCGCGAACAATCGTTCCCGTTCAACGACGTTTCGTCGCAGCTTCTGCCCACTTATTCGCCAAACAATAGAATATCCTTTCGCGCGACTCTGTTTTCTTCGAGATAGACGGCGATTGGTTCGACCGCTTTAAGCAAGTACGATTTATTTCAGCGCAAGCGAAAGCTTGCGTTTCGTTTCGAGGCGAGGACTTCTCCCTCGGAAAGATCGCGGATACTAATTTTGTGTGGCAGTCTAGGAAAGAATACAAAGTATTACGATTCTTAAACTGACGATAGAAGCCTTTGCGATTTCTTGCATTTCTTGCAGGGTATCGTAACTAAATATCGGGTGTATCTCGGGGTTCGATAACATTCGAAATCGTTTCAAACGCGGTTCGTTTGTCTCGCAATCAAGAAAATCGTTCGACCGTTTCCGTGACCGGTAGAAAAAAAAATTGCACAACGTGCGTAACTCGAGTTCCGGATCGCGAAGCCAACAATAACGCGAAGTCGATACATCCTGAATTCAATTGAAACTCGTTTGCGATCGGTCGACCAATTATGGGGCAGTAAGAAATCGTCCGCACCTCCGGTGTCTTTCTTGGCGGAAATCGACTTTTCGGAGCTGACCAAAAATTCCCTTCTCTAATTTTCGCGTCGCACCTAACCAGAAAGTGAATAACCGGCCCGGTTAGCTTGCAGAAATTGAGAAGACCTTCGCGGTGCACCGATTCCGCGATTGTTTAATTTTCGCCCGTCTGCATCCCCCCGCCGCGCCTCCTCCAGCCACTTCGAGCACACGTATTCCTCACGCGACGGCTGCTAATTAACGCGATTAACAATTACGTTTCTCCTTCACGGGCTTCGCTTGATTTTCCCCCGAGCCACCTCTCAGCTTTCAAAATATCGATGCACATGACTCCACGCGTATCTCGTTACTCCATCAACGGTAATTTGTCTTATTCACAATTACTCTTCTATCCGTACGTAACTCAACACACCGTGGACCCACCCGTTCGATAGCCAAAACAAGGATCTCAAATTTCCAGAACCGTATTACGCTTCGACGCGAACAAGACCGTGGAGCGAGATTGACAAATACGTGCGCTCATTTTTAACGCGAAGCGTCCCTTGTATACGCGCGTATCGTCGACGCGAATTCCAGGCGAGGTCGTTCGACGGAAACGCAAGTTAAAACGTGAGATGCAAATTACGGTGCTCGCTCGTTCCGAGTTTCATTCGCTGGGATCTCGCTTGAGCTGCGAAATTGTTTACGCCCGTGACATCTTGACCGACGATCGATTCGGAATTTGTGTTTTCTACGCGAACGTCCCGATCGAATCGAACATTCGACGACGGGAGAGGTATTAGCGAGAGAAACAGAAGCGACAGCGGAAAAAAAGAGAAACCGTGGCCGGTGAGGAGAGTAGATTTGGCCAACGAGACAGAACAGAGCGCGCCAATTCGAACCTGCGATCCCTTCATCAAATTGCAAATCGGCCGGCGCTTAATCGCAAATTGGAAATCGCCGCGGGAGCTCGTATGACCGACGCAAAATGTTCGCCGCTCCGTGCCCGCGGCGTGCGTCCGTCTATACAGAAATACAAAATACGCGTGAGCTCGGATCCGGACGTTCGTTAGGAAAAATAGACGGTTTTCAAAGAAACGTGACAATGGTAAGATCGATAAGCGATAACATCGTTTAGCGGCGATGAAGAATCGTATAAAATACGAATTGCTTCTCCCAAACTGGAATAACTTTTTCGATAAACGTATTTTTCGGTAGTTTCGAGCGATATATTGGTTTTTACTGCATGGTTTTGTTATGCGAGTCCCTATCAGGATGGAAATCGATAGAAAAGAGCGATGTAAAATAAATCTTACGCGAGTGTATTCCAACGGTGCATAACATTGCCTATCGGCCTTCGTTAGTTCACCGTTGCGCATCACCGGTGTACTCGAATCCGAACTGGATAGATTCCAGCCTGTAAACTCTAATACGCGATTAATAATTAATGAATTACCGGCAAATCATGATTAATTATCGTTGAATAATCAGACACGGTTAACATCGAAAGATTTCAAATCGTCGATATACGATCGCAGATCGCAAACGTAGCTCACGATTACTGATTTATCCGACAATGAGGAACGATACTTGCAAAAGTAATTGCAGAATGATTATGGTTCCACGTGCTTAATCTTCCTATCGTGAAAGTCAATGCACGCGAGTTTCCCGTGTATTTCGGTTGCGAGGCGCGAGTAGTTTCGCGCGTTATTTTGCCCGGTTGACCGGCTTTTGTTCGGAATTCACAGAACACCATCGACCAGCAGTTTCCATCCCTCTCGTTCCACGTGGGAAAACGAATTAGACGGATTTCCGATGACAAAAATTCAGCACCGCGGTCGCTTAACGTTCCCGTGGAATGTTTTCGCCTACAAATGTATCCCGTGCGTTTATCAATTTTTCGTTCGTAACCATACAGGGCGCCCCGCGTGAAGCGGTACACCTTAACCGACGATCGGAGACGGGCAAAATTTTTGTTCAGGCGTTGGTTCCGAATAACGAACAAAAGACGAACATCCGTTTATTCGTTGCGACTATATCGCTAAGCGTCGATTCTGTTCGTTGTCTATCATCTTGCTTCGCCAAGAAACCTGTTTCTATTCGCGACACCCTGTACCTACACGGTCGCAACGGTATCTCGTATACAACTATACGATCCGACGAGTTTATTTACGATACCAAGTTGTTCGTGCTTTTATTTGCTAAAAAACGTATCGATTGGAACGCGGCACTGGCGGGCAATTTCGTAAGTACTGGACGTTCCTCGAAAATTCAACGAAAACATTTGACCGACCGAATGCGAGCTGCGTTTAATCGCGTTTAATGTTTTTCTTTTTTTTTTTTTTTTAAATTGTGTCAATCCAAACACGCATGTGTCCGAAGGTTTGCGACAGGAACCGCGACAACAAGTAATACCGCACATATGAATTTTTACGTTCGTTAAAATTCGGTTTCGAGAATACGATCGCATCCGCGCTACGACGTAACGCGCGTAAAAATTCTACACGAAGCGGAGAAAATTTTCGTGCGCTTGTATCGTGATTTTTTTGCAGAGCTGGAAACCAGCGAGTCAGTGAAACGCGATACGAGGGGCAGACTGGATTAATTTTAGGAGAATTAAGAATGCCGTACCGGTTAATTAATCGCGATACTCGCAGAGAAGAGGGCGAACCACTCGTTCGTTTCCCGTCGAAAAATTGAAAGAGGGAGAGAGAGAAGCGAAAAGTTGTACGAAGTTGATATCGCTCCACGGATATGCTGCACGCACTTCCTGCGCGTGGCACGCACACACGGTCGCGTAAACACGCGGTCGTTTTGACGCGAATAAAATCGACGCTGCACACGCAATCTCTTTCTGTTTCTTATCTATCGCCGAGTAAACTCCCAAAGGTCGTCTAAATTTTCGCCGGTATATTTGGAGGTACTTGCTCGATACGCGCGAAGCTGACCGCGGAGTTCCGCAGACGCTCGAAGCGAATAGTAAGTACAGCTTCCGCCGAGAATCGTCTCGGCAACGAGGATTCGAGCTTCGCGACGAGGCGAAGGCGTGGGGATGAATAATTTAATCACGCGTTATGTGTGAACGCGCGACGTGGGTCTAAATAGAAACACGAATGACTGAAAGGACCGTCGCGCCAATAAAGTTACAAGACTGGGGGACGCTACCGGCGCGGCGGACCAGTTGGCCGGAAAATAAGATCAGAATTGATGCGAATTCAGGAACGAAAACCGTCGCTTTCTGCAATTTACTCACCTTGACGCGCAGAAGGTGCTGCAGACTTTGAGCTTGGCTGCTATTTAGAGGTGGATTGTCAGTCCCGAGACGCGCCACTGCAATCACGTTTTCTCGGGTCGCGTTGTACAAGAAGAGCGTGCACACTGTCTGCAAATAAAAGAACGAGAACACGTCTCGGCGTCATCCTACGCTATCTCGCATTATTAAGTTTCGCCTGTCGTGTACGTTTTGTATTCCGATTTGCGTAGCCTCTCGAGATTTTTCTCGTCGCGCGCGAATGCACCTCGAGTTGGAAAAATCTGGACAGGTGTTTACTGCCGCTTCGAGACAGGGACAACTCGAACGATCATCCGATGCGGTGAATCGAATTAAGGGACATCGTGCAACGTAAACTGTCTCACGAAAAGTGAACGTCTTACCTGATTGTTAACTTCTTCTCTCATAAAGCTATCGAGGGACGACACCGCGTCCAGGACTGTGAGATTGTTATGCTGCCGTAATAAACTTTCGTCCTTTTCGCTGTATCCCAGGAACATGAAAACTCCGTGCGGTATAGAGTAAGCATCTGCGGAGAAAAAGTCAACGAGAAGATTTATCGCTGTAAATTACTCGTCCGGGAGAGTAGATTTTTTTTTTAATTTGGAATACGATCAGGGCTTAATTAATATTCTATCGATCGAGTCGAAGAAATGTATCTTCTTGCTTGTTCGATCGATCTCTAATCGTCCCTGTTTAAATTGGAAAAATATCTCGTCGATCAACCACGTATCGCTCGGATCGCACTCCGTTCAAATTTCTCAGCGCGAAATTTAACGCATCGAGAGGGTATATTCACCGGGCGAAGGCCGCATGCATATGAAACGACCGCTATAGCAAAGGCAGGGTCCGCGATGCGCCTGATATGCCGGTGCCTCGTGATTGTAGAAGGCAAAGTCCGTCTTGCAGGGCGACGAATCCACGCAGATCGTGTTGCAGATCAAAACTTCGCCCTCGCCGCACTGGCAGAGCTCCGAGCATTCCGGCTCGTCCTCGCGATAGAGCTGTTTAGGATCAAGCGTACGGCATTAATTTGCGTCTCTCGAAACGGCTCGACGAATCGTGTAAATGTACGTGGCGTTGGTCTAATTGTAACTCAAAGCCTCGAAAAGCTGAGCAATTTTCATTAACGTGAACATCGAGACTCGTTAACGTGTATTTTCTAATTATTTTGTTGTTAACATCGCGATGCATACGAGTTCAGGAAGGATCGCGTGAAATTCAAGATATTAAATGTTCCAGTTGTATACGCAAAACAAAATGTTGAACGTATCGTGTTTCTATTATTTCTAATTTTGCAGGTCCAGTTGCATCGGAATAACTATCGCAAACAGTGGAAAAATTGGTGCGAGTCGGTCTCGTGCATTGTCATTTCGTAATCAATTATCGTAATGGAATACGAAAATACGAATCTGCAGCCATTTTAAAGATGATCGATGGCGCTCGATACTGAATATTAATTATTACCGATATTACCTTGGACATTTTAAATTAAACTTTCCGTTTCCGACTCCACGATAACAATAACTGATGAACGGAAACGGAAATAGTGGTGTATTTTTATTCCACGACTGTGAAAATTGTATTTGAAATCATCGACAGTTTTGGAATTTCACATGTACTTTTAACGACTTTCACAACCAAGCGATTCGATTTAAAAATGTGCAACGTTAAATGGAGAACGGGACCAGCTTTAATAGCCTTTTCTGACGAATTCTCCTGCTTTTTTAATATTTACGAAAGCTTTTAATCCCTGGAAACAAAGTTATTCAAAAAACAACAAACGAACAATTTTTTCTTACCGTATTCAACGTGGCCCGAGCACGGAGCTAAACTAAATTGGATATTCCAAGTTTAATTTTCGTAACGACATTAAAATAATTACCACGCGGCCTGTTGGCTTCAAAATGCGACGATTAATCGTGAACGTAAATAATTCAGAATCCGTATTCGAGTCGACTTCGTGTCAAAATAATTTCTAAAACTGTGGTCCATTACAAATTTGAAACACTTGAAACGCTTGATTCGTTCTGAACCTTTGTCGAAAAAAAATTCTAACGTCGTTCGCCAATGTCTACCATAGCTATTCCAATCCATCTGGACTTTCGTTTCTCTCCAAGATTTTTCTCGATCCTTTACCGCATTCCTTCGACGTTTCGATCGGTCGAAAATGCATTTCGATCACGAAAATACTTTGTACATTGTCGAACTCACCCTCTTGCCTTTGCCCTCCCTTATGTATTGGTGACTTTGCCTCGCCCTTTGAACCACGCAGAAGCCTATAAAGAGACGTACGTTGAGACGCGTGCTACACGTTTCCACGTCGAACTGTTTTCCTGTCTCGCGCTCCACCCTTTCCTCCCTCGATCCTTCCCCGTTTTGAATTTTTCTTTCAGCCCGTTTCTTCCACCTACTTCGCTTTGTAACGTTCGACACACGAGTCTCTCGCGGCGGTGAAACGAAAATTCCTTGTGTTTCGGACAGAATATCTCGTCCGGTTTCCAACGATCAAAGGAGCTGCATTTTCCATTCGAGAAATAACGTGTCACCGCACACGCACTCTCTGTTTTTCTTTCAACGCCCGCCCCCCGAGGCTCCCGACTATCCTTTCGCGTTCGAAACCATTCGGTGCTCCGTTATCGATTCCGCAATCGCCTTGGAAATGCTTGGCACGAACCAATTCCTATACGGGGCGTTCCATTTTAATAAACCCGTGCGATGGTACACGACTATTTGCTACCGTTAGCCGTTATTCCGCACACGCGTGTACCTCTTAAGGAAGACGAATGCGAATCATACTTTCTATATTCGCGCATCGATCGTAATGGAACAGTGTGTCGAAGATCCACGAAAGAGACATCGTGGCCCGTGCAAGTAATCGTACGGTATCGTCTATGCGTTGAAAACATTTCGAATATTGAATCGTAACAAATTTCAATTCGCGGTTACATATATCGTCCAAACATTTGTTGTGTTCTTCGTACATGTAACGTTGTATTTTTTCGCGTAACCGATTGCGTTGCAGAGTATCGATAACATTGATCGAAGCGTTGAATAAAACTATGTTTGTTTATGTTACATTTGTATCGTTTGTTTCAATGTAACGAGCAATATATGTATGTATGTATGTATGTATGTATGCATGTATGTATGTATGTATGTATGTATGTATGCATGTGTGTATGTATGTATGTACTTTGTCGAAGAGTCAATAGCGCGATCGACGGTCCAATCCTAACCCCGGTGATCGCAAACGTACGAGCGACCGTTTCACGAGGAGAACTGTGTCGAATAATTTGGTCAACGAGCAGATATCCGAGAGAAAGAAGCGGTACTTACGAGGCGGTGTGGTAGTGGTTGTCGTAGTGCTGGGTGTAGTGCTTACGGTGGTGGTGCTGGTGGTGGTGGTCGACGTCGTCGTCGTGGTGATTTCCCAAGTTTCCGTGGGTTCGGTGGTTGACCACCTCGTCACTTCCGGTATTTGATTATCTTCTACTTGTTCGACCACTGTAACCGTGGTCGTGCTAACCGGCGACCTGGTCGTCGACGAGACGGTCGTCGTTGTAGTTCTGGGATAATGATGGTGTTTCCTGCGTGCGTGATAGTCCTTCTGGGACTCGACTGAAACAATCGACACCCTCGTCTTAGCTCGTTTCTCCAGACACTTGTCATCGTTAGGAATCCATTAGTCCCTATTCTATGGTCTGTAAATTCTACTCTCGGCAGAAGCCGAAAGTGCTTCGAACCCCCATCGCATACACAGCCTCTTCGCGAACCTTACACGAATCTAGGAAGGATACTCGAAGGTGTCTATCTATGCGAATACCTAAATAAAGTAGAAAACCGCATGCCCGACACCACGGACCACCGAATTGGAACGAAACGTGTTGGTAAATAAATTCAAGCGACAATTACCGGGCCACGTTAATTTGCATCGACCACGTTTATCAGGGTGGCAAACGGAGGGCATCTAACCCTGCCGTTCGACCTACATTCCTATCGGGAATCGACGAAAGGCGATCGAGCCGTTCGGTGCAGTTAGCGCAGAGCGCGATGCACTTCTCGAGCAAGCGGCAAGTGCAATTTCTTCGTATCTAAATGACTTATCTGTCGGCTGAATGCCCGGGTACAGTCGAGCTTGTGCAGCTCGACTCGTGGAACAGATGTAAGATCGATAAAAGCCCTTTGTCGTGTCGTGCCGCGGTGTTCGTTCGTTCTTTCGACCGATGTAATTGCAATTCCGCGCGGCTGCACCGGCCGCGGTCGTAACGAAGCGCCGAGATCGTTCGACGATTGCCGCGGATAAACACTTTTATGTTTCCGAGCGACCGGAATCATTGGATGAAGCGGGAGTCGACGTAATTCGATAAACGGCGTTCGATCGTCGAATCGTAAATGTTCGCTACGATTTTAGACGTACTGATTCTTACATCGTATCACGCGTATTCGAACACCAGCCGGCTAGACAAGAATAAAAAGGTTGCGCGCAAAGAAATCGACTCTGTCATCGTGGAAATATTAATTATCGTTGATATTAATCACTGCGGGCACGACGGAGTATACCGTGTCAAATATTTGGCTGTCCTTTGGTCGTCATCAAACATTTGATCCCGACGGATGATTTTATGTCAACGGTGAAAACAACCGAAGGGTTTCCCAGGAAACGGTCCGCCGATCTCTGATTAAAACGACACGCGGAACCTGCTCGGCCGCGAATTCGTATTTGCGAGAAAAATTCCGCGTGTCCGCAATCACGGGCGCGCGGGACCGCGATTTATCTCGAAATTTTTTGCGATCAAAAACCGATTACATTCAGATGCGTTTCATCCATTTCGTGCCCTGTGATTTTTCGTTGAGCAAATATGGAAACGAAACCATTTTTACGCGCCGACTTGTGGTATCATTCGCGTTTATCGCTACGTTTAACTTTCAGCAGTCGAGTAACGACGTTTTTAATTATTCGAGTAATTGTACATCGCCCGTCAAACGCTGCGCATTACTTGAAAATAAAAGCCGTGGAGTACTCGTTGTATCGAACATTCCGCGACGTTCGTTCGATTGTTCAGAAATATAAATATTTTAGAAATTATTGCGGAGACTAGTAGGTAGGCAAGCGATTCATTGGTATGAAAAGAATTTGTGCTCGAAGCTTAACGTTTCTAAAGATACTCGGGGCACGGAAACGAAATTGTATATAATATCCTATTCGAAATGGAAAGTGCGCATCCCTTGCGTCGAATCGTACGAAGATTGCATAAGAACGAAAACTGTATAGCGGAGCGCAACGAGTTGCCTTTCGCAAAACACACTTTTCAATAATTCACGAAAGCTACGGCAAGCGTTCGCCGGAACAGAATAAAAGATTAAAAACAAACGGACGTGCTTTTCACTCACCTACACAAGGATTTACCCAGAGAAGCCTCTGCCAGCCGAGGCAATCGTAGATTTGCGTGAGTTCCGTGCCTTTGCAGGCGCAGTTGGATCGCAGCTCGGTACCAAGGATTCCTAGCATCGCTTTTCTACACTCGGCCGGCTGACCGGCACACTTCTTCGTCACACTGTCCACAGCGCAACTTTGCTCGTAGTACTCCAGCTTCATTCTGCACAGCACACACCGGTCACGAGAATCGCATCGCTGTCACGGATACTGGCAAACGTTTCGAAACTCTCCGCAGGAAGTGCGGTCGCACCGGCGGCTTCCAAGTTTCGAAAGAGACGCGTCGAAGGACGACGACCGGAAATTCTACCCGAGTCACCCGCTACCCTTTGTCGCGCCAAAATCAAACTAATTCGATGGCCAGGGTCTAGAGCTATTTTTCCCCAATGGACCCCTGATTCTTTCATCTACGTTTTAACTTTTTAGCGTCGTACTTGACGTTCTTTTAGAAAAAAAAAAAAAATTCGTTCGACGTTTCGAAGCAAACGTAGTCGATCTTTTTCAAGTTCTACCCTGGGAGACCCTTAAAGAGAGCCCTTGGCGTAATTTTAAGCGACCGAAATTGACCGTCTTTTTCTTCAAAGTAATAAAGTGTTTTATTACGCGGCGAGACTGAATCGAGTCGCGTCTCGTCTCGTCTCGTTGACTTGCAATTTAACTTTCAAATTGAAGGCGTAGGTACCTCGGAGCTTGTAGCAGGAAGAAAAAGGATCCACGGCGTTTAATCGAAGGATCGGTCTCGTCGATAAGCGTTTACCGCTGTTGTTCGCGGCGCTGTATAATTTTTGCGATCTTGATACGCGGTGGATTAATCCCGGAGCTTCGTAGTTCGCGTTTCTCCCTGGTTGAATCGTTAATCGTGGAAAGAATCCCCCGACGTGGGAAAAGTTCGCATTGAAAATAAACGTCGAGGAAGGTACGATTCGTTTCCTCGAATGGTCGCCCTTTAATCGACCGAGCGCACGCATTGGTTTATCTTTCGAATCATCTCTGCGACGTAATAAATGATAGTAAAACGAAATACTCGATCAGACGCTAATCGATGAACCTCTTTCAAAATTTGTCTCGTCTCTTCGCGTAGATCGTTCCGTGCCGTGTCTTCGTTGAAACATCGAATAGCGGTCCAACCGACGATGCTCTGAATTGAATTTCCTCTAATGCCGTAGTCGCGGACCGTATTCATAAGGAGAGGCGAAAAATGAAACGATTCAAAAAGTACCACGGTCGCGGTGGTCCCGTTCAACGCGAGCACATCGCGAACGGAGTACACGTGAAGTTGTTTGCACGAGCATAGCGGCTAGGAAAAAGTTGGAAGGATGAAAACGTTGAGGACACGCAACTTTAGGCGAGGTTAACACAGGTACCTAAAAGCTATTCAAAGAGCGCAGCACAGAATCTGCTGCGATTTCTCGCATTTATTTACGTACGGTATATCGAGTAAATTCACATAAAATTCTAGCGAGACGTCTAACGAACGTTAAACGATTCCTTTAAATGTCGCAAGTTTCTCGACACGTACCTGCAACCCCGGTTTCCTTTGCAGGCCTCGGCCAAGCTGTGACAAGTCGGTGTCTCCGAACCCACGATTCGCTGTGCACACGCAGGGTGCATCTTCTCCTGCGCCACTATGCACTCGTCCTTCTTGCCGTCCGTCTTTCTGCGAAACGAGGTCGTCTACGTTATTTCCAACTTATTTCGCGTCGTAATTGGTCCTGTGCAACGTACCGCGGCTTCCGACGCTGAGGAGAGCCAATTTGGATCCCTCCTCGAACTCGAATTCGTTTGAATTCCCGCGCACTTTAAACAGTCGAGAAGCTAAAAAAGAGAACCTCGACACAAGAATTCTCTGTTTTTACCATCTTGTAAATCTGGCCGTGGAAATCGATAAGATTCGAGTCTAATTCGTTTTCGTGGACTAATTCCGAAGGTAACAGGGAAGTTCACGGGAGAGTTCGATTTTCGTTTCGGATAAAGGACTGGATTCGTCGCTCGAAATTTGAGGAGAAAAGAGAAGACGCAGCGATTTACTGCACGAGGAAGCACCGTCCTAAAGCCAACTTCCATCTGCTTGCTCGGTGGGGTTGGAGGGAGGTTTAAGGGAGGAATTCCCAGGCAGACGGGCAGCGAGAGGTGGGTATTGCTCAACGAGCATTAAACGAGCCTGCTACGTATTTTATTCGGCCGCGAGACTTTTCGTTTCATCGTTCGGTTCTCGTTTCTAGCGCGTTACCCTCGCTTCCTTCCTTTCTGCCTCGAACGTTCGTATCATGGGAAGCCTCTCCGTGAGCCAATAAACGCTCGACGAAGTTTTCGACACGTTAGCGGATTCCTTTAATTGTTTCGGCATGTTAGGAAGACTAGCCTAGTATCGGATCGATTAACCCTTTGCACTCGAATGTCTCCTTCGAGGGGACATCGTAAATTCAGGCAAACTTTGTTAGTGATTACACAGGATAAAGTTACGGGAGCGTAAAAGTTGTAAAAATGTATGAATCACTTGAAAGTTTCTATTCAAATATCACGAAAAATCAAATGAAAATACGATACATGCATTAAGATAAACAAAATTATGTTCCTCAATGTCCAAAGATTCATATAAGCTCGAATATCGTTACAATAAATTACATGCTTTATAAGTTACATTATGTAATACATGATTCCTGTTTACACACTTTGTAACGGAATGTTTCCGAGTGCAAAGGGTTAAACAGTAAAATGCGTTAGCGACGCATTATCGTACGTATTACGAACCGAGTCAAGTTCAACCGTGACGGTAGAATAGTTCCACAGGGTGAAAAGGAATATTCTACAACGACGTATTCTGTTCGAATAATAGCATGACCGGATCAAAGGGATCCGAATAATGGATGCTACGATGGACGCTACAAAGCGTTATTTTTAGCAATACAAGATTAATTCGTCCGAGAATCAGGATATATCTCCGTACCGACCGGAAACTGACCTTTTCTGATGTTAATCAATTCAGAAGAGGACACCGATCTCCTTCCGGCCATCGGGACAAAGGGATGCTGCCGGGACAATGAACCGAGGAACCAGAGTGAGAAAAAAAAAATGGGGAAGGCAGATAGAAAGTTTCTGCATTGTTTCGTGAGCAAAAGCCACTTAAAAGTTAAAGGAGCTTCCCTGAAAAAGAAGCCTGCCAGCCGGCCGGTCGGCCGGCCTCGTTGGCGCGAAAGGATTAGGGATGCAGAACTTAAGGTATTTCTGCGGAAGACGGTCCTTTGTGCCGGAGATTTTCTCTGGCCACCCTTTGTCCGTCTCTCTCACCTTTGCCGCGCGTTTACTCAGAATTACGGGAACGTACAAAGACGAGTAGCTTTAATGTAGTCGTTCGATAATACACGCCGAGGCTGTTCATATAATCAGCCGAATCTTCGCTCGCTGTCTCCGTTCGTCTTCATTCCGTGCTCGCGCTTAATCCAGAATTATAGCGGTACGGCGGTCTCGTTAAGGCTTTAGATATCGATACGAATCGTGGTCGCGGGATACCCGAACCCGGTTCGTCGGAGTGCGGCGTTTAGAGGGTGCACGACCCCGAATGTTTGCATCGTCGACTCACCTGCACAAACAGAACGCGATCTCCACGGAGTACTTGTGGTTCGCGGACTTGTAGAAATTCTGCAACGCCTCCATGCATTCGTTTCTCGCGCAACTCGACGAGTCGCAGTGATTCAGGACGGGCTCCAAAAGGACCTTGCACTCCGGTTCGTTCCTGAAACGAGAAGAAGCGGACTTGTTGAAAGCGAATCGAACGCGTGGAAAGGAACAGAGAGAAAGCGTTATTTTTTGCTCACTTGCAAGCGGTGTAGGCGTGATGACACGTGCTCTCCAGCACAATTTTCACCGGCTGTTGGATTTTGTCCAGGTCTGACGCGGCAGATGGCATTACCACCGACGTTTCTGCGCAGAGATGTAAAAAAAAAAAGAAAAGAATCGTTTTGCGAACAAGTACGAAGCGTAGCGAAAAAAGAAATAACGAAACGAAAAGTCTGTTAAAATGGAAAGTAAAAAACATTGAAGCGAAACCTTATTTCATCCAGTCTTCTCCTTACAAAAGTAGAAATTATAGAAGTTAAAGGAATTCCGAAGTGAACCGCAAATTTCCAAGGGAGAAAATAATCGCGTGGATTTCCGTCGACGCGCGTAACTCTTGTTTCTCCCTTTAAACGCGTTTATCGCATTCTTGCCTTCCCGCGACGAAGATCGCTATCGGTAATGTCAAACGCGTCGGTACACCGCGCAATCGTGCTCGTGGCCATTGTTTGCACAGTCGAGCAGAGCCTCCTAGTACTCCGACCAGTGAACAGAAACAAATGATTTATCATTCGGTGACCGACTGGCCTGACCGAGCGAACCGAGCTAAAAGAACGACCCTCCGCAGCGAATCTTGAATATTTATCGGCCGATATTTACCCCAGCTCGCTCGCCACTTAAAAACAATCGCCGAGAATAATTGTTTATTTATGCAAATCGCTCTGGCTTTGGTTTCGCGAAGGAAAGTTAGAGCTTAAGGGGCTCGAGCGGCAACCGCTAAAAGAATAAAGCTGCGAAAATTCCGAGGATACGAAAAACAGGATGAAAACGCGCGACAGAAATGAAAATTTCTGCTCTAGTAATCAATAAAGAATAGATTCGTAGGGCGTCGGGGTATCAACGATGCAAAACAAACTTTGACGAAATGCGTATAGATTCGACGAAACAAAATCGAACGCGATGGAAAGAGCGAATCGCAATTCTACGCTGAATATTCATCCGAAACTTGGCCGTTTTAGTTTCGGCGCGGCGGGGAGGAGAAAAGAAATTGTGTATTTACATAAGCGCGTCAAGACGGCGATTTAAACAAACTTCGCGACAACTTTAAATAAACTTCCGCATTAAGGGACCGGAATAAATGTATAAGGTTAATGCAAGAATTATGCAACCGCTGGCCGAGGCTACAAAATCTTCCCGTGTCCCGTATTAATTGTCGCGATGAATCGCATCGCGGCCGGGGATGCAAATAAACTGGGAACGGGAAACTTTGCGCGACGCGTTCGCTTCTATCTATTTACGCGAAACGATCCGTAACTAATTAGACGGACATTACGTAAATAACCAAGTAGCTGAAAAAGTAAGAATTCCGTGGAATAGATTTCCGCGACGACAATACGTTTCCCGACGTTTATATCGATGTTTCAATATCTCCCCGATCGACGATAAATATTCAGGGGTTCGACTATTATTCGACCATAAAGAAACCCCATTCGAGACCGAGCGAATGGAGTTAAAAGGGGTCAAAACGAGACCGAAGGAGTCAAGACGAGCAAGGATCCGCCCGATGACGAGTGTTCGGCATCGTTAACCAGCCACCCTTCTTCGATTGATGGACTCGGTGGTTGGGGTTAACGGCCTCGGGGCTGGAGACCCCTTCCGAATATCGCCGGAACCACCTTCTCCGTTGTAAGCGAGGGAAAAACTGTCGGAAACAGACCGTGAGAGGGGTGCAGTCCCCGCTCGGATGATTAGCCATAAGTCAGCCGTCGCGAAGAACATGCCTTCGACGCACTTTATTAAGATAAACGAGCACTCAAAGTCTTTGCGTTCCTCCCTTCGGATGCCTTAATTGCTGCTCTCGAAATCTTCCTTACGGGGGTGGGTGCTTTTGTCTTTGACCTTCGGACGTCTTTTACCCAGCGAGACGCGTTTCAAGGGACGAAGAAATAGTTGGGAATTCGGATATCAAATCTACAATCACAGGAGAAATTTCTATCGAGACAAGGTTGCGCGTAAATTCATTCGAGACGCCATCTAACGCGCCGATCTCTCTCTCTCGAGAGAGAGATGAATTCGCTCTATCGATATTCTCTGTACTTTGAGAAGAGGTGATCGGTGTTACGAGAAGAGAGCCACGTAAAACTGTTGGCCTTGAATCGATGACACCGTTTATTCACCTTAAATAAACTCGTCTCTCGCAGGTAGTCGGAAGTTATAGCACCTCCGAGGATCCGTGCGATTCTTGTCCACGGAAAAACAAGGATGCTTTCTATCGCTATGGCGTGGAAAGACGCCTCGACAGGCTGGTGGTTTTTATTTTTCTTCTTTCGTCGTTGTTCTTTCTCGGGAAACGTTGAGAAACGCTTACGTGATCTCGATAATGCGAATTCGTTCGTTCCTTTCATTCTTTGTCATTCGTCCGACTATATTTCTCCTGATTTTACTCTTCGCGTAACGACGACGACCCTTCCGTCGTTCGACGAATAAATAAATTGGAAATTTTTCTCAATTTGTGACACGGAGGGCGTTCGAAAAACGTCGACGATTCCGATGGTAGCCACTTCCGAACTGAAACGATTTCGAACAAAGGCCAACTTCTTCGAGGAAATGGGTCCAATCGACTCCCTGTATAATTTTCCCTTAATTAATTTCGAGATGCTCGAACCGTCCCTTTTCTCGAGCTCCCCATCGCGAGCGTCATCGTTCTAATTAAAATCGCTGTTACCATTTCCAAGAAGAACTCTTCACCTACCGTCGCGGAAAAGTAGTCAACGAGTTTGTCGATGCGCTCGCCATGGGACGCGAACGTCGAAGGTGACCTCCCGCGCGAGACGTCTCGGAGCTATAGGATCTGGGACAGGATTTTCCCGCGTAGGAATATCAATCGTAGGAGTTCGAGGTACCCGGGTTGGGCGGGATGGCTTGACTCGATCGCAGACAGATTCTTCGAGTCGGCCGGAGAAACACGGCCAATTGGAACCGGTGGTAATTGGAATCGGTGTCCGTCTGGCTCCTCGAGATCGATGCCGCACCCTCCCTCCTATCAGGATATATCCGACCCGTGGCAGCCTCCGAACCTTTCCGGTGACGCAGGTGCACGGATATCGAAACTCGACGGAGCTCGTTAGACTCGCCAACGAGGAAAATCGTTTTCCACCGGACAGAAAAACGATCACGTTCGAACAGGATCTTTCGTCGTCGTTTACATCCGACTATAGCGCTCGCGGTTTCGTCGTCGACGGTAGAGCAAGGGGTTGAAACGATTGGCGACGGAGCGTTCAGAAATTTGGAAGCCAAACGAGCGCGAAGCCCGAAGAACGATACCTATTTCCGCGGTGAATGAAACGCGCTAGAATCGACGGGTTGGTGTTAGCAAATTGGTCGTTAAAGAACGATACGCTAAACCCGAATGGAGGAGAAAATTCGTCGATCGATTCTCCCAACGTGTCGACGAATTAGTGGCAGAATTCTCTGTGACAGAACCGAATCGATCCTTCCGCTTGGTAATTGTATAACCTGCGGTACGCTTTAACCTCTATTTGCGTTTGCGAGATTCTAATGGATATCTCGCGTTGGACGACCAATTACCGTCCGTCGTTAATAGACAGGAAAATAACAAGAAGAAACGGCGGGAAAAACCTTGAAACGGTCGCGAACTCTCGCAAGTTCGCGAGCGTAATCGCGTTTCGTGCGATGGAAGTTAATTGGATAATTAAGCAATCGGTCGCCGCGACTACCGGCGACTACCGGCGCGGGGTCAATCGCGAAGAAACGGGGACGGAGCGAGGAGCTTAAAAAAATTATCCAGGCTAAGCAAAAGCTTTGGTCGATTGCTTTCGCAAATTTGCAATTGACCGGGCAAGAATCGATCGAGCGATACCGACTGCGTGTAAGCAAACACGCGACCCAGGCTCCGACCGGAAAATAGCTCTTTCTTTGCGCCGGCAAAAAATTATTTGACGGCCTTTCGCGTGTGTATATTCTGCGTGCTTTCGAAACAAGCACGCTATTAAATCGCGAAGGAAAATAACGATGCCGCTTGAAATTTTCGTGCAAGAGGCGAAACAGCTGTACCGACGTATATGCATTGCACATACGTCGCGTTGGTCCTTCTTTGAATTGTTTCCCCGTTAACGAACTCGGCTTTAATTGCTAGTCGGTGGATTATTTCTTCGCGGTGGCTACCAACGGCAGAGAAACTTTATGCACCGACACGTTTCACGTTTTTTCGCATCCTTCCGCGGAAACTTCGACTCTCCGATAGGTCACGGTTACCTGATAAACTGTCGGGATGGAACCGACCCCTTTGTTAATCCTCAAACATCGTATATTCCTCGCGCGTATTCTCGTTTGCGTGCTCTTCTCCTTCGATGAAACCGAGATGGATCAGTTTCGAATCGCTTCCTAGGAAGCATATATCGTTGCGTCTCGTTGAGACGTGAATTATTTAAACAAACAGGGCCATTCGAGACGCATGTTTCGGACACGTAAAACACCATTAGGTTCTAATGACCGTGTCTCGGAGTCGGACGTTATTCGAACGGAATTCTGAATACATGTGGCTTCGATAACTTGTTACGATGCGTTAGTTCGCTCCAAACTAGAGCATGCGAGTGCAATTTGCTTTTCTAGTCGCATGAAATATTTACCTTAACAAGATGGAAAGACTCCAGCATGGATTCTTCGAATTTAAATATAGACGCGGTAAAGGACAGAGAACATTTCGTCGGTGCTATTTTTGAGCTTAAAACCGATTGCATCGATTGTTCGAGAATTTTAGAGTCGGGTTGTTTCAACGCTTGCCCTGTATCACCTGTGCACTTATTCGCTCCGGTACACGAAATTTCAGAGATAACCTTTCTCGTACCTATCTCGCTACTTGATCGTACGAGTACGCTAATTAATCTCTCCATACGTCGTACTATATATTTGCGTATCATATCGCTACGTAGTTTCAGGTTTCAGACCGCCTAAAGTTTCCAACCACGCAACGACGAGGTTTCTGTTTTCTTGGATCGTATCCACGGACCAGAGGACCAGCGAAAGACGGAAAGTCGAACGCACGCGCGTTTCGTCGCGTTTCCGCGGGAAAGCGAAAAATGTAGGACAGACGGCGTGTCCGCGGACGGATTTTACTTTATATACGTATATCCGAAATCGATAGGGGCGCACTTTTGACGAGTACGCTCGAACGTGCTCGCAGGTGCACGGAGGTGGGCGCATGCCCGGACCTAGATGCGCGTACCGGTGTGAGTAATAATTACGGTGACCCGTTTGTTTAACTTCGCCGATAACGAGCAACGATTTTGCGCCTACCTCTCGCGTATCTCTCTCTCTCTCTCTCTCACACTCTCTCTCTCTCCCTCTCTCGCGACGGAGTCGAGGAAATACAACGCGGCAAAAACGTACGAAACGTTTCCATCGCGCGATTCGTGAAACGACGAATTACAAAATGCGCCTATGTTCCATGGTGTAATTACCGCGGCGCCCGTCAAACGATCACGGGGCTGCTAATTAGGATAATAAGCGACGGTCTCGACCGCGTAGCTTCGAATTCGCGAAATCGACTCGAGAGAGATCCAATTCGAGATAATAATTCTCTTCGATCGAGAGTTTTCGAGCTACGCTCGCACCAAACGCGTCCAAGATCTTTGGTCGTTCGACGGAACGAGCTTCCGGTCCCGGTAGACCGCTCCGTCGAAATTGAATATATGAATGCGAAATTTCAGCGCGTCCAGGCCCGTCGAGAGTTCGACTTTCGAACTAGAGAAAATAGCGACTCGTTAGGTTAGCACCGCTCTACGGAGAAACGGGTAAATAAGCGGTCGAACGAATTTTAATTAGGACACGACAAGTGGCGGGAAATGCGCGCTTGTTCGCTACGACGTTGAAAGGCGGGCCTGATTACATCTCCGCGCGAATATCCGTCGGGATCGACGAACGCGAAGGTGACGCGGCGAACGAATAATCGGAGCGGATCCGGTTCAAGCGCGACGATCGTCGAGAAATCCTAAAGAATCAAACCGGCGACGGGATTTCTACGTTCTCGAGCGCACTTGTACCAGAACTTCGAGTATAATATGCGGAATGGAGCATTCGAGACGAGTCATCCGGATAACTCGTTTACATTTCAAGATAGAAAGGAACGTTCGCAAAGTAAAATATTTGAGGCTTTCGTGGCCCGGTTCTTCGTGGTTTATACCAAGCCCGGCTGTCGGGTGTAAGCCGTGTCCTTTGGATAAAACACTTGGACGGTTCTCCGGCATTGCGACTCTAGCTTCTTCGTCGGTCGAACGACACACCGATATCGGCGTGCGTCGTATAAAATAACGCTTAAACTTAAGGCCCCTCGGTAGCGTTTCGTGGACACCTGCTCGCGACATTTTCGATTAGAAAAATCAGTCATCCGCCTTTCTTTCGAACGGTTCGCTGGATTACGAAACACGATAGCTTCGCGGTGCTCGGCGAACCGTAGGAATCCGTTTCGCTCGAATCAATCACCGGACGGAACATCGATACGCGGGTAATCGCTGGATTAAAGGATAACCAAGGATAATTACTCGCCGCCCGATCCGGATGCAATCAATTCTCGATGCGTTATAGTTCGCATTGCCGCACCGGGTCTACGCGTTCCTGCTCCTCGAATCCCGCATCCGTCTTCCTCTCCGTTCATTTTTTCGCACACCACGATTCAACGCGCGTCTGCCCTGATTCTGGAACGGTTCTACCTCGACCTAACTCGAATCGTTTGGCCTTCGTCGTATTTTAATTAACGCGAGCTCGTTCTTTGTTGGCCCATTAGAGATTAACTCTTTGACGTCGTTTCGTAGGTTGCGCGCTAAGCCATTTCCCACCCTCGCCAAGTTGTTAACCAATCGCGAACAGTTTGTTTCGTTGCCGCGCGAAAAAAAGAGAAGCGTACGTACAATTTGTTCGGTGAACGTTCGAGGAGAGTCCAGGAAAGTGTTAATCGTTACACGAGCGTGAGAAAATTGCGCGGTGTGTATTTCTCGCGATAGCGGCCGGTGTCTTGTCCGGTAGGATTTATAGCTGCTGACGCCACGCATATTCACCGTACAGGTTGGAATTATGTTGACCACGGTTTTGTTCTTGTTAACGCGGGGAAAATTCGTCCATCCATCAAGTACCATGAGTTACGAGAAAAACGGGGGCGCGGAAAAATGTGTATTCGTTTCGCGCGCTGAAAGCGTCGTTCCGAGTTACCGTCTTCTCCTCGGCTGGCAATTTCAGCGTTGCCTTTTCGTGGGGCAAAATTATCCCGCAAATTCGTGGCCCCGCTTAAATTACACCTTCCCGGTGGGTGGCACGAGTGCCTCGTAAATTTTTCTCGTTCCGCCGCTGGAACTTTCCCGCGGAATCGATCGGACGCGTAACGTCGCGGAACGTCGCCCTGCGAGGGTTAAACTTTATCGCGGCGAAAGTTTAATTTAATTTCACCTCCAAGTCCTCTCATTTCCTGTCCTACCCCGTATCTCCCAGTATTATTTCTCGAGCTGCCGGATTTCGAACTTTAATCCGGGCGTTGCGCGACAAGAACCACCCCTCGCTCTCGAAACTTTTCGCCGGATTTCGATATCCACGCTCGTTTCGGCCCGATCGTCGAGAGGTGGCGAATAAATCGTCGACGATGCTAACGACGAGAGTCTAACGAGGAGAAGCGTTGCTGTTAATTAAAGAACGATGGTACTCACGATCGTGATCGTCCGTCTGATTCTTCTTGCGATGGGGCTTGTGATGGTGGCCACCGGGCACGGAAAGCTGCTGCATGGCGAGAAGATCTTGGTGTTCCGCGTCGATCAACGGATTCTCGAGCTGCGACTCGATCACCTCGAAGCTGGTCGAGTTGTCCGGATGAGCGATGACCTTCACTGTAAACCAGCAAGCGTACCGGAGCATGGAGGAACGAGTACGGGCGCCTTGGTCGTCGGCTCTAACCGTGCTATTTCCCCTCGCATCGACCACGAACCCGATGAAACGGTTTCGGGAGTCGGGAGAGCCCACTGCTACGCGAGTAGTGCTCCGAACCGAGCGGATTCGCAACGAATCTTCTTCGAGCGAATTTTTGCGCCTGGCGCGGGGTGTTCGCGAAATTGAAACATCGATGACGTAGTTATCGAAAGGCCGCCACCGCGACAGGCAAAGTCGCTCGAGGACATGGAACAACGGAACATCGGCTGAAATTTTAATATCGTCGTTGCATCGTTTTCACGGTTCTTCGTCAACGCTCGACAAAAACGCGTGAATCGGTCCGGCATTTGATTAGCAAGTCGACGCGACGACGAATTCGACGTCTCGCGTGCTCGCGAGCTCGCTGCGCTCCAAACCCTTCGCGGTCTCGAATCGGCGTAGTATCTGAAAAACAGCAACGAAGCGATAAAGCTTAGGCGATGCCGGATCGATCACCGCGTCGAACGGAAACCGGAGGGGTTGGAATTCAGGAGCGAAGAGCCAAGTCCGGCGGTCGGGACGCGATGCGTGCCCGATCAAATTTTCGAGAAGAATCGGGCCACTCGGTATTTTTTGCGTCTACCAGCGGGAGTTTCGTCGAAGAATGACGATTGACGAGGTCCGCGGGGACACGGCACCCTGATACCGGTGTACGAACCTTGGTCGACGAACCCTTCGAAGGCCTCGCGGAGATCGAAGAGCCGGTCGACGGGCAGCGCGCCGATCCTGAATTCGTGGTCATCGAAGTCGTCGTCGGCGCGATCGAAGATCGCCCGGTGCTCGTAGGTGGGCCTGGGCGCGAATTTCTTCGGCTGCACCAGCTCGGGTCTCTCGATTCGTTTCGTCTCGTCCACGGTAGGCGTTGGACGAGCCGGAGGATAACTCGGCGACGACGACGACGACGACGACGACGACGATGACGACGACGACGATGACGACGACGACGACGACGACGACGACGACGAAGATGAAGACGACGTCGCGGCGGACGGTGGTGCGGGTGGTGCAGGGTTGTGCTGGTGGTGCTGGTGATGGTCATGATGGTGCAGGTGCGCGTCATGCTCGCTTTGGGAGTGCCTTGGCTGCAGGTGCACTGTGCTGGAGGCACGATCATGCTTGGACAACGTGGAAGAAGAAGAAGAAGAAGAAGAAGAAGAAGAAGAAGAAGATGAAGAAGGGGAAGAAGACGAAGAGTAAGAGGAAGAAGATGAAGAAGAGCCGCGATCATAGAAGCTCCCAGATCCCTCCATCGACCGATCTTTCTCCCTGTAAGCAGGCCGATGCTCGTCGTCGGCGCCAGCACGAGCCCCCTGCCGGTTCTCGTGATCGGCACGAGGTTCGTACGCTTCGACCACGAGGACACCGGGCCTGCCGGGTAATTCCGGTGCTTCCTGATGACGCCCGTGTTGATGACGGTGGCCGTGCTGACGCCTCTGCCCGGGCTCCTGGACGTCGTACGTGCTCTCGTGGTCGTAGTACGAGGTGCGCGCGGCCTCGGGGAACAGAAAATAGGGGTACATACTGGTCGGCGGTAACCAGATCTCCTGGTAGCTCTCCTGCTGCGGGTCGAACGGATACAGGGCCGAGTCCGTGCCCGACAGGTCTACAGAGGTGGAGGAGGGCAGGAACTCTGTAACACAGAAGCAGAGACGCGGACGAAAACGGGGTGAGTGGGGTGCGTGATCGCATCGGTACACGTGCACGGACGGGTCGAGTGGTACGTGCTACGCTTGTGATAGTGATGGTGGTAGTGGTGGTGGTGGTGGTGGTGGTGGTGGTGGTGGTGGTGGTGGTAGTGGTAGTGGTGGCTGATGGTCGGTGGTCGTGACGGTGGTGAATAAAATAGTTTTCGGAGCGCGGAACCGTTGCCGTGGGCGACGGTTGGGAATTTCGGACGTTTATATCTTCGGAAGAAATTAATTTGTTATAATTTGTACACATCGCGCTCCGAGAAAACTTTATTTAAACCTTTTTGCGACCTCGGGCTTTGGCTTCGTTTCAGCATGTAAAGAAACGACGAGGAAAAAGGAAAAGTTACATTACTCGTAAATGTCAACAAAATTGCTTCGCGGAACTTCAAAACAACGAAATTACAAAAAATCATCGTATCTACGATAAACCACGCGCTTTTCGGAAATACCGTTCCGCGACAAATGCCGATCGAGAGATTCTGCTCGTTACGAAGCAACCGCCGTAACCACGGTATTCCACAAATTGCTCGAGCAACAAGGTCTAACGCGGCCCATTAACGTCCCCGGAGGAGTCGATCAAACTCATGGTCGACAAAAAGACGAACGGATCTCGAAGATCTCTCGCCGGTCTCTCTCGAGGATGGTTTCGCGAACGCGCGCGCTCAAAGCCAGAACTGCACGCTAGTAAAGCGTTTGCTTAGGCGTTTGGCGTTAGTCGGAGTTTCGCGGGAACTTGGAGTGCCAAAGGGAGTCCCGAGCCGCGTAAATCCAGGTCGAACGTCAATTTCGATTACGACTTGGTTCGTTTAATGCTCGGCGCAGGCTTTCTCGCGATCTTTTTACGACGAATCCTTGGCACGTTCGTTCGCGAATTGCTCGAATAAACAAGAAAATATTTTGCTCTTCCTCGGAATAACTCGAAACTAAACGATTGCTGCTCTTCGAATGCTCGAGGCGTTCTCGAATCTAAAAGGGAGAATGGCGAGGGAGTAGAAGAGTATGTAACGAGTCGAGCGAGTAACAGAGAGTAAGAGAGTCGTAGTGGGCGATTAATCAACGGGCATGCGCATTGTCAGAAAGAAATCGAAAAATTCAGGCATGCAGGCTGAGAACGTGCACGGCCGACTTGGCCTCGAAAAAGAGAATTTCTCGTGCAAAAGTACGGCATGCGGTGCGTAATCTCCTTGCATTCTCGCCCGAAGGCTTCCGAGCTCTTATCCGCCACCATCGAGCGACACCGTTCTCCATTTCCAAAGGAACGATTCTCGTCGATCCTAAATCCTAGCTTCGGGTATTACATCGATCCGTGCACGGTAGCCTCGATCGGACCCTCGAGTCGACTTGAATTACCATGACACCGTCGTAAACGGATGCGCGTCGACGATTCGATGCATGGAAAGGAATAGCGATGAAAATAACAACGGGCCGCGATCAAATTCGGCCTCGCGTGTTTCTTCCGATAATCGACCATGTTCGATCGGAGGATCGAGAGCCGAAACTTGAACGATGTTAAAAAGAAAGAGATGGAGCGGCGCGGATCGATCTCGAAATGCAAATCCTTCGGGCGGAATGCGTACTTAGGAGGTGCTGGTGCTCTCGTGCAGACGTTCCTTGACATTCGAGGATTTCGAGGGTGGCTTCAGACTTCCGTGGCCTCCCATCGTTGCTTCGTGGATATCCGGAAACTGAAGGAAACTTTTCAAAACCGCGGTGGAACAAAGCGTCCAGGATCATCGTTTACGTTCCGTTCCTCTTCCTGCTCGTGTAGCTGACCGTGTTATCCGAAATTTCGGATTTCGTCGATCGACCTATCGAATCCTCGAGAAGAAATCGCCGGAAAGTTTCGTCAACCGAACCGAATATACCGAGGTTGAAAACTCTCGTAATTATGAACATTTAAAAAAAAAGTGTTCCACTAATTTTGTCCAGTAGTTTATTTCGACCCGTTCATGCTTAAGATTTTTGACAAACTAACCAGCGAATCGCGCATCGAATCCTCCTTAAATTTCGAATCGTATCTTTTGTTTCTTATACTCGTGTTTCCCGATACTTTGTAAACGATATCGACTGTCAAAGCGACGGTTCGACTCCTCGGTGCTGAAACGTACAAAGTTGAGAACGCCCTGGTCGCCGTTGATCGTCCATCCAGGAACGAGCATCGGTTCGCTCGGCTACCGAACGTTTGAAAGAAAAGGGACAAACGACTTGCGCGTCGCGCATACGCATCGAGTGGCAAATGCACTTATGTAGTGGCGCGAAACGCCCTAAATTGTGATCCGCGTTTTATCGAGAACCTTGCTAGGCTCTAGTCGAAATCCAGCCGATCTTGGACGAACGAAAGGAAGGCGAACCAGGAGAGGGTTTTTATAAACGTATCGACCAGCCATTTATTTCTCGCCAACCTAAATGTATCGCGGGAGCAATGAACTTGGTTCGATGGAAAGAGCCGGCGCGTGCTATCGCGCCACGATCTTCGATCCCGTAACATCGATCGTGATCGAAGATAAAGACGAATACGTTTTCGCGGGCGTACCGATGAAAAGAGACTCTAAAAATAGCTGGTCGAGAGTGTCGTTAGGCTCGACGGGAAGAACGGTATGGAGGATGTTGTTCGAAGGGATCGGGATTTCAGTGAAATTAAGGTTGAACCCGCGATGAAATCCTTATCTACATCTCGATACCGGTAGCCTTTAGTTAATTAAGGAGAAAGGAACTTATCCGAAAGAGGCTATAACGTCATCCCACGAGCCTTAAACACCGCGATATCGCCGAAAGTAATTGTTCCGTTCCATTCTTTGTGGTCAATTTGGACGACTAGAAGAAATAACGAGACTGGAAACATCCCGATGGCCGTGTCCATGGTCGACGAAACCTCTTTGATTTATCGAATTTTCACCGAGTGCAATTTCCTCGTTTCTCCGCGATTCCTACGACTAAATGGTAACTTCGATTCTAAGATAACTTAATTTGGTCGAAATTGTAACGGTTGATTTTGGTATATCGACGAATGGAATAATCGGATTTAAGCTCGTAAAAGTCTCGATGAAATAATACGGAGAGTAAGGTATCGTGGGATGGTCCTCGAATCTCCTATTTAAAAGGTCGGAAATTAATTTTATCCCCAAAGTAATTCGATGCTTCTTTCGAGTCTAAAACCGTCCCTATCTTTGACGGGATTCGGATGAATGTTTTCGCGTGTTTCGGTCTAAGATCGTCAGGATTCCCTTTGCCGAAACGAAGAAAAGTAGACTAAAAAAAAAAAAAAAAGAGTACTCCGTGTAAAGGTACAGACAAACAGATACACAAGGGGCGGGCAATCGAACGAACTTCTCGCAACGAGACGGGCGAAATGTAAAAGTAAATCGGTATTTGCCATATCCAAAAAATACACACGTTACTTCACAACACCAACAAGTCGTTTTCCACAAGGTGCGCTAGTAAATACTGTTAATCAACGGTTACGATATATGTACTCGTTCATTCAAGATCGCAAAGTGTCTGGCTCGAGGGCAAGTCACAACGAAACAAAAAAAGAGTCCAAAGCGAGAAAGTCTCGTGTGTACGCACTGATGATACGAATGATGCCTGTATGTACCACGTGTGTATATACGTATACATACATAAAGAGAAAAGTAAACGTTGCGATCGAACGGGCCCGATTTCATACTCACCAACGCAGGGATTGTGATTCACCGTCGAGAAGATCCTGTCGCAACGCCTCTTCATGTGGTTGTTCGGACATATGCATCCGAACATAGGCGACTGTCGTAGCTGGGTCCAAGAATCCTGACAGGCATTCCTGAAACGTGCAAGGAATAACGATTATTCGAATCGATTGGTCGCGTTGCGTGGTTGATTCCGTTTGAAATTCTACGCGGATCGGTCGAACGCGGGATATTTCTCTGGCGTGCTTTGGAAGTCAATCAGGAATTAGCGGCGAGCGATCCAGTTTTGCAATTATTGAAACGTCCGATAATTTCCCGGGAAAATTGACGAAAATTTCAGCACCGATCCCGGCACGGTTCAAGCTGACCCTGTTCAAACTCCGTTTAATCGCGGGATTATTTCCCCTTGGTATTAACAACGACGATCGCCGTTATCGTAACGTTTGCGGACGAAATTCAAGTACAAGTATCGTTAACGCCGCCTATGAAACATACCGAAAAGTGGCGTCATCGTTGCGATCACGGAACAGTACTTTCAGCCGAGAAACGAATTTAATTAAACAATCGCGATCGTGAGACCATTTTAATATGGCCGTTCGCCTGGCCAACATATCCGATTTCGACCCAAGTAAAGCGACGCGGTTGTCGCGATTGACCGTCGGCGTCGGCGTCGGCGTCGGCGTCATTTCGAGCCGACTAATTAGCCTCCACTATTTAGCGATACGGAAACGTAGGGTCGGTGTTAAATACCTCTAAAAAATTGTTTTATGAAAAAACGTGGAAAAAATGGAACGAGGGACGAAGGCACGGGGATGCAAACCGTCCACGCTCGTAGATCTTGTCGGAAACTAATTACTGTGAGGCTAATTGAATAATCCACTGGAAAATTATCTCCGTAGCGTTGACTATTTAACGTTGCCTCTCCGTGAATAAAGCCACCGTTAAATATCCACCGTGAAACGAGGCTCGTAATCGACGCTGAATAACCGATAGCACGAGCAATAAGACCGGCAGGTTTTACGAAATGACGAGCCGCGGTAAAGTTCCGCCGCGATGATTATAAACATCGAACCGATGCTATCGAAAGCGGATGAAAAAGATTGGTTTTACACAAAAAAACATGGCTCTACGTAGAAAAGTAAATACGATGGCGAACTCGAGAGTTCTCTCATTGTTTGTCGAGAGTCAATGTCTACCGCAATTGTCTAAGTGGCGTGTTTAAAAGTCAATTCAATTTCATAAATTGAAACGTACCTTGTAAATGTTAAAAGCAATAACTTGCGAGTGGAGGAAAGTAAATTCGGTAGCTACGGAGGAGCGCGTGGATCGATGGGCATGGCTGTACGGACGCGTCACCTGAATAACAATCGTATTAAACGATATGACGCGATAAATTCAAAATTTACGATACAAACGTTATAAAAATTAGAATATAGAAATGTTAGAATTTAGAAGAACGCTACGTTACACGAAAGAAAAGCAGAGGGTTGCGTCGCGTTTCCTCGGCATGCGTCAATCACCGCCCTTTATTAAACCTAATCTTGATTAAGCGTATACGCCACGGACCGAATTTCGAAGCTGTTTTCCCGAAGACGAGATCTTCGCAACACACACTCGTTCCTCCTGATAGAATCACCTTGGCTCCTGGTTGATACAAGGATTTTCGGTCCACCTTGTACTTCAAAGAAGATCGCAAACTAACTGCGCAGCGAGAAAAGAGAGAGGGCTGGAAGGAAACCGAAGAAGAAGGGTAGAAATTTGAAGAGGGTGAGACCACGTCTCGGAATTATTTGGGTTAATGGCACACACAGTTCCAACGTGGCTCTCGCTCTCAACGAATTACAGGGTCGAAACGATGGTAAAAGGAAACACGAAACCAAAGGTGAAACGAGAACGGCACCGGCCGACAAGAATCGAAAAAGCGACTGGAAGACCTGGACGAGCAATATTTACGTTACCGCAGTTTCGAGGTATTTCATCGTCAGGACATACTGATACCTGAAAAGTTGCCACCAATTTCTAGTACTGCGATCGACTTCGGGAACGAGACGTTCGGAATTAGTAGTAGCGCAAACTAAGCCATGTGTCTTTCCAGCCATCGTCCAATGAAATTATGGTTTCGTCCAGCGACGAGGACGATTTTCGCCAGCGGCGTGTCACTGACAGGTATCCCGTAATGCAGTCTGTTCAAGGAACAAGCGTCGTGCGGTCTGGCCGCAGATCGGAGCCAGAAACGCCGCGACGCAGGCGTCTCCTGCGAGTTTCGCCACGCCAGCTTTAAGCTGCTGGTCCGAAGGATTTATCGCGCGGACCAATGCGACCGAGATCGTTGCGTTGGCTGGATTTTCGCAGGGAATTCACGGAAAAACTTTGACCGTTCTCTTTCAATTTTTGCGAGTCACGGAACCAGAGCGAAATGCGTTGTCGCGGCGCGAGGCAATTATTTCTCGGTTTTCGTCGACGAACGTGCACTCGACGATCGCCTAGAGTTTCAAATTCGAGGTTAAATTTGCGACTTGTGCATTACGGCTCTCTGCTTACATCGAGAAGATCAAAAGCTCGAAAGAAGATAGAGGTCAAAAGCGAAACGTTCTGTTTTGAGAAGCGGCAGTCGCATGGGGCGCTATAATTTATTTATGGAAATGCTGTCGTACCATGAATATTTATAGCAATTAGATGGAAAGATCCCGAGGCCGTGCTCGAGGAGATGTTGCGCTAAAAACAGACGTCAGTCAAATTTCCGGCGTCTAATCTCCGAGGGTATCTTCTTCGGCGCAACGCGTACAATTATTTTGTTTTCGATCACCCGGAAACCGCGAGAAAAAAGAAACGATGAGATTTGATTAACCGCGGCCTTTGAAAGCTAAAGTGCTCGACGTTTAAGCAGCCGAGAGAGCTGATCAAGCTGGAACTTTTCATTTTTCAATTTTCAAGTACTCCCATATTAAATTTTCAATTAACCGCGAACGCGGGGCGTTTGAAAATTAACGCGCGATTTATTGCGTTCCGACGCGTTTGAACCGCGTTGAATTGGAATCAGTTTTTTGCGCCAACGTGATTTTTCCTTTTCGGTTCGTGCCGAATTACAAAGCGTAAAGTTCGCCGGTGTTACTCGAGGAGCCAAAGGTAGCTGGCGTGGACCAATCGTGGCAAGAAAAAGATTACAGCCGACTCGCGGACGGACATTCGCAGAGATTGAAAGTCGCGCAGCGGCAATGAAATATACGCTCCACTTTCGACCGTCGAGTCTACTGGCGGATTCGACCTATCCTGCCACTGATTTCCGCTATAAGGTTTTTACGTCGGGTCTACGAGGAAGATACAGAGAGAGGGATCGCGAGATACTTGAATGGCACGGATAATCTTGTAACTGGTTTTTTTTTCCAAGAAAAAAAAAACAGAACCTCTACCCAACGTCTTTATAAATGTCGTTCGAGTAATCCAGTACCGTGAAATTTGATTAAAGATCGTGCAAGCTTGCTCCGTGGAGGTTCGTACTATTTATATTTAAACGCGGAGAAAATCCTCGACATCGAGGTCGAGAGCGATCGATTAAACGCGCGATGACCCTAGGAGACGCGTTCGCCAACGAAGAGGCAACGCCGAAGGTATCGGAGAGTATCCCGCGTCGGGCTACTTTCGTTTTCACGGGAATGGTCCGATGGCAGCGTGGCGTGGTTAGCGGCGGGACTGAAAAATTGAGCGGCGCTAATGAAAACGTGCGAGGGGCGGGGGGAAAAGTGGCCGAGTAATACAGATTTAAGCTCGTCGACAGCGGAGCGACACAGGCACGGGAACAGAATAATCCGTAAATCTCATTTTTATCGCGCGGGTCGGGAACGCGTGGAACGCGGCGGGCAAAACGCGAAAGAACAAAGAGAAAACCGAGGACGGGGCTTGGCGCGCGGAGTTGGACGAACGGTGGAGAGGGTTGAGGTAAAGAGAGAGAGAGAGAGAGAGGAGGGAAGTAGCTGGAAAGAGAGAGTGTAAAACAACGAGAGCGCTGCACTTCCCTGTACGTACGGTCGGGCGATAATTTACTGGCGTGTAGGTACGTCTGAAGGATCCGGTACGTGCCGGTCGAGTGGTCTTGCACAGTCGGGGGTGCTAAGTACGCGCCTACGTGTGCGCTGACGCACCCTCGCGCACCCTCTGCAGCCTCGTGTACCCTGTGTGCACGCGCCAACCTACGCTCCAACGAGTGCACCGACTTTTCGCGAATCGATCCAACGTCGAGGATCGTTCCCGCTATCGATGATTCGATCGAAACTTTCGACAAACCTTCGACACAGGAAACGTCGCGGTTAAAAGCAACTTTCCTACCGAGCTGGTTTCTATTTGCATTCGCATAAACTGCATTGTAATTGCGGCGAAAAAAGAAACCCCGCCAACTCCTGGAAACATTACCAAATATTTCTTATGCCCGGATGTCGCGATAGTTTGCGTGTTCGACTCTTTCCCGCAGAAACCGGCGCGTGAACATCGACAAAAGTTATGCATAGTCCGCGTCGGGACGGTCTTGAATAATGTATGCGTCTATAGAACGGCCGGGGAATGATTAACGACGCTGACCCTCCCGTAACTTTCGAAAAGTTTCCGCGAGTTTTTTTGGCGCTACTTCGACGGACACTTCGTTCCTCGTTCGTCGAGTTCGAGGGAGCTTGGGAGACGTTTTATTTATTAGCTCTTGAACCTGTTATAAATTAAGTCGAAACCTGGCTTCCTTTTTTCGTTTCCAACGATATCCAATTTGCTCGCGATACGTAATCCTACGCCCTCCGGTATTTTATCTCAACATCTTCGAAGAGGAAGTTCGGTCATTCTTCCGCCGCGTACGACATAAATTTCGCAAAATTCAACGAGCATCCCGTAGCACGAAACTTGATTTATTTTCATTCGTTCGAAGCCCGCGCTATCTACCTAACATCCATCTACAATTTGTCACTGTACAGACAGGTCTTCGGAGCCTCTCCTTCCAACGCGAGCGAAGCAAGATTCATAGGCACGCGGCGAGTGCACTCGTGTCATCTCGTAGATGCAACGGATGACAGCGCGATATCCTCCAGTCTACGCAAACACCCTGTTACCGAAGACTCGAGCGATAAATAACTAATAAAATGACGAACCAAGAGAGTATTCGCACAGATCTTCTCTAATTCGAGCCGTAGCGTATTTGGTCGCCGGATAAGCGCACGCCAAAATCGACCGGGTCGCGTAAGCTGTGCAAGATGCATGTGTGCATCCGAGGGCGCCCTATAAATATATGATGCGCGGCTCGTTCAGGTCGCGGGGTGCTAAAGTGGGGAATAGGCGAGTCGCCTTATGAATTTTAATGCCGCGTATCGTCACGTGATAGGTAGAAGGGCTGGTTCGTGCTTGTCAACCCCGCACGAACTTCGACACAGTCGTTTTTGGAGCTCGTCGAACAGTCCTCGAGCAACTTGCAACGCGTTGAGTCTCTTACATCCTGGGACTTTATCGTTCGGATGATCTAGTGTATGAGCGGAGTTAAAAAGTGTCTCGCGAGAAAAGCTAGGAACGTACGAATGTATCGTGTCTTTTGAATCGAAACAGTTGAAATAAAGTTGGAACTCGCCGTTTCGCCCATCTACTTTTCAGGCGAAATTCTTGTTGTTGAAATTTGTGTGAAACGGAACTATTTACGAGACGAAACGCTGTACGCGAATGAGTACGAGTTTTGCATGAAAATTATGTAAACTATCCGATTTGTTATCTGCAATATCGTTGGCGCCTTCGTAACGGGAATCATTGGAATTGCCGGAACGTTTCTCGTCGCGAATTTCATTTTTCGCGGTCGCATTAATTGGATTTTAATGGCGCGGATCGTTTGAAAATTTAATGCGCCCGTGAATTCGTTACCGAGTACAGCCTCGCGACTTGAGGTCATTAATATGCGAATTAACCACGATTTCCCGATGAATCCTGCATGACTGCTAACAATAACGGGGACACGAGCACGTGAAAGATTTAATTTCTTCGCGAATTATAATATAATCGTATTTCGGCGATTACCGACGTCAACGATTATACAAAATTATATTCCCGTTTAGGGCGATACCGCGCGTATTTCGGTCAACGAAATGCAACGTCACGGGGTGTTTTACATGCGATTTCTATGAACCGGAGAGCCGGCCAACGAAAATTGCCGTTGGTCGCGGCCGAACTCGAATCCACGGCTACGACCGTCAAGAAAAATTCAAGCGGATAACTGTATGAATAATTAAATTGGACGAAACCGGGAAGAAACGAGTATCCTGTTCCGTATTCCATTGTAAAGAGCTCTATCCATGGAATCCGCGAAATAGGAATCCAACGGCACAGACCGAAAGTCAAAGTCGAACGAGAACAGAGGACTCGATGAGCGTTCGATTACAAATTGAAGAGAGTTGAATTCGCCACCGAAGTTCACTTTATTTTAACTAACAATTCCCGCAAAATCCTCCTTGCGAGAAGAAAAGAGGTCTTCCGAGTAAGGAGGTTATTGACAAAAAAAAGTTTCCTCGGGTAGGATTCATTTGCGGTGGCAGCATTGAATAATTGCTCGAGATCGCATCAAAGAGAAATATATGTATCTCTATCCAGCCCGGTCGACCGTTTTCCTTTCCTCGTTTCCTCATCGCGGCCAGATGGTGCCGTTCTGCCTCCTTCGTTTTCTTCTCCTTGGCGTCGTTCCTCCTTTTTACCCTTTCTCCGACTTGGAGAACTCCGACGCGGCCGACAAATGGAAACCGGAAGGTGAAGTTTCACCATTGGAATCGAGATCGTAACTGCGGAACGGTTTGTTCTCGACGCGAGAGTACGCGTGCAGGAATCCATGAACGGCCGAGTTTCCTCCCGGTGTTAATTCTGCTTGGCCAAACGATGCGTCGAAAATTAGAAAGACGCGGCAACATCTTCGATATCGTTACAGATTTCTTTCGATTTCGTGAAACACGGTCGCTACGAGTATCCAAGTTCACCGAGACAAGGACTTGCCTAGCGAGTACGTGGTACCGTTTGCTAGGTTTTGTTCTTTCCGAAACGAGTTGCGAATATATATTCAAAAGTTCCGCGTTACTCTGTCGATAGGCAGTGATATAATTATTTTCGCGACTCCCTTTGCGAAATTGATCGCATAAATGTTGCAAACGTATTCGTTTCGGAGAGGATTAAAAGAAGATAAAATTGCTAACCGAAACGACCCAGTGATCATAAACTGGCGAGTGGCTGAATTCAAATAAATTTCAATAATTCAGCAAACATCCGTTGCATCGCTCTGCCGCGTACCGATACTAGAATTTTTCCCGTATATTTTTTTTTTTTCGTGATAATGCTATCATGCAGTGGTCGCCGTTGCACGCGTATCGACTGCGAATCGAATGCGTTAGAGACGAATTGCGAGATACGAACATTAATTACAAAATGCGTTTTACCAATAAACGCGTCCGTTGATCGATCGCGATCATCCTCGTTCGTTCAACGATTTCTCCATCCGTGGATACGCAACGCGGAGGCCATTCTAGCGACATTAGCGCCTGTGCATTTGTGTTCTTAAATTCCGGTAGAAATTTTGCAGGGAAGGAGGCGCGATAAGTGCACGTGAGACGTGGCCGTAATTTATGGGCTCCTATTCGCGGGCAATAATAAACGTCTTAAATCACCGCCGGGCGAATTATTACGCCGACTCCGACGTAATTTCCAATTTTTCCCATCAAGATTTCGTTTCACCCTTTTATTAAACGCCAACCGCCGCTCGACGAGTCGAATTCCTCACAGGGAATTTTTTGCAAACTAAACGTCGTTATCGCGCGCACTCTCGGAAATCCTCTTCGGTTAATACAGTGACCAGTCGCGTCACGGTCGACGCGATCAACCAACATCGCACGCGTCGTTGCGATAGCCATCGTTCTCCTTTACGGTGGAATTCACGCGCTAAAACCACCGAAAATCCTATTACAGAGTCAGTCCGTAATTACGAGGCTGCCGTCGTGCGAATGTTTCCACGCGTGTCGCATCGCAAACCGTTCAAGCGTCACCGTAAGCCCGTATACGGTGTGCGTGCATCCACCGTAATTTATTCCACGACGACGCGGATGCTTTCTGCCCTCTTTTATCTGATAGTTTCCCTTCGTTTCTTTTATTACAGCTACCTTTACGACACCGGAGCTTCGTTAAGGTTCCGATATCGTTCGAGCACGATCGTTGAACAACATCCGACGGATATCGCCTCCAAACGACGCTTCTTAGCCACTCCGAGCCTGACGTGCATTAAACATAAATGAATAAATACCATCGTACAAACTCTAGACTACCGAATGTTGATCCGTAAAAGTTGGAACTATGTTTAAATAGGTTCGAACGGAGCGCAGGTTCCGAGACTGCATCATCTACGAACCGTTGATTAAACGTTGATCGTTGTCGAGTCGAGTATCGAGTAAGTTTCATTAATTATATCCTAGCAAAGGGACGTTCGATCGCAGTGATTTCAATGGCATGCCTGTTACGTCATTAATTGGAGACGAACGTCGGTCTCGTTGGAGACCGTTCGAGTGCACGCAGTCATCGTTAAGAGCGACCGATACCGCCCCCGCGAATATCTTTTGCTTCGTACCGACGTAATCGGCAAGCATCTCGTCGTGCGGTAATGCACGTTCGACCGATAATTAATCGATGCAGAACCGACAAACGTAATTTCGACGGTCGTACGTAAACTGCATCTAATAGAGGCGGGGGAAAAATTGACGATACTTTAATAAAAGTTCGGAACGCGTTCCGGGTCCGGAGCACAAAAGGTACGAACAAGTTTCTCCAAAAGCCTCGTTCTTCGGTCCCTAGCGGAGTATCTCCAAACATTTCCAGCGAAAGTTTGCTTGTACAAGCATCTGTTTCTCGGATCCCGCCACTTTTCCAACAGTTACCTCTCCCCAGCATTTACGATACACTTCAGCGCGCGAGTTTAGCCGCCGAATATTAAAATATTCACGGAATTCCGCTTCAATATTTTTGGTTGTTTTTGGTTAATCGATTCGCTGAAATTTTCGCGCGGAGTATCCCCGGGAAAAATCGGAGACGAGCACGCGTCAGCTTTCGATCGGTTCGATGCAACAGATTTCGGCAACTCCTCCGAGTCCGACGTTCCTCGGAATGAATTCTGTCCCATCGAGGACGAGAAAGTCGAAAGCCGGCAGCAGCTGGAGGAGAACCGTTCTCCCCTGCATTTTGTATGCCGTCGGGTAGCTCGCTACGCTGAATTACCGTTCTGCGGGTTACCTTCGCGCGAGTCTCGTGATCCTGCATACGCTTGGCTCGCACGCGAATTAGCGCTTCGTTTCGTGCGCGACCAGGCAATTTCTTTCGCGGTCGTGTCTTTGCCCCCGATATAAATAAATTAGCATCGGTCGCGCGTTCTATTTTGCAGCCGCGACACCTTACACGTCGCTCGAGTTTCGATCCACGGACGATTTCGTATGTATTCGACTTCTCGACGCGGTAACTTGTTACGGTATTCTTTTCTCTCTTCGGACGCCACCTCTCTCCGGGAACCTGGATCACAAAGAATAAACTCGCGGACACGTTGACTCGTCTGGATTTGTATCGTTACCGACCTCCCAGGTTAATTTATTTGCATGCTGCGTCTACGTGGCGAGTAACTTCTTTCGAATACGCTCTCCACCTGTCTACGCGTGCGAATAAATCAATTAGCATCGCTGAAGTGGACGAACGAGTATCGCGAGAGCGTAAGGTGGATACGACGTTCAAAGTATGTAGTTTTCAGACACTGTCTACCGGATGTGTTTGACGGCTTGAGACGGCCGTCTATTACGAAACTCGGAACAACACGTCCACTTCGAAGTTAATCCCCTAACCATCCCCACAGGCATTTTCTGCGCATGAATTTTTACCACATTTGCTTCTCGCGGTGCTGCATCGCTCGCAACATATTTTTACGACCAATTTTCGACCCTCGGCGAACGGACACATCTCGGTGGCGATATGGACCTTCATGTTTTCACTCGTGCTTTACACGTCGCGTTCAAAATTTTCACCCTTCCCTCTCTCCGATTTATTTTCACTTCGTTCGGCCGTATTACACGTTTTTATCGATCGATAGTCCAATATACTCGCACTGCATTTGCAAAACATAAGCGAGCTTTTGCTTCGCATCGATCTTCGCTGTTTTTCGCTACATGCGAGATATACTTTGGTCCTTTAATTCCCTCGCCGCTGTCCATTCGCTTATCCATTTTCCCGTTGCATCGTCCGATATATTTGCGGCCAAAGGCGCGCTCGAATCTTCCCCAGTTCGAGTAAACCAACCTAACAACCATCCCTCTTGGGGAGCCAATAATTTTGCTCGTATTTCAAACAAATGTTGGCAACGAATCGCGCTCCTTTACGTTCTAAATAAGTACCGCGAATCTCTTTGAGGAATCGAGTACGATCGTTCTATAAAATAGGAGATAGTTTAAGCGTAAACAAACGTTAACTAGCTTCGAATGACAAGCAAATATAGCGGGTTTTCGTATACCGTTTGATAATATGTAACGCAATGTTATCGTCTAGAGTTATGCAAACACGTTTGGAAACTCCCATACGGTGTGGTCAGTTTTGTTGCATGCTGTTCATCGTTTCGAACCGAGTTGTTCCTAAATATACATACTTTGTTACAATTACGCGTTCAACGCAAACATTCTTCGACAACATTGTCCGTTCTCGCAGTTCGTAACAAGATTCGACTGTCCCCGGTTACGGTGATTCAACGGAAGAACGACGGCAATTTTTCAAACAACTCAATCTTTTTCCATTGTTCTCGGTTTTATTTCAGCGACAAAGGCTGGCCGCGAATGCGTCGGATGAACGATCGTAGATCCGGAGAAATTTTACTCGGACATTTGTATTCCGTTTCAACTCCCGCGTCTTGTAGCTCGGTAATCCCTTGCAAGAGCGCGCACGGAATGGCCGACTCGCTCATAAATTAACACTTACCTCGGCGCAACTCGCCGTAATACAATTTCCGCGAATAGCCACAATAGAAGCACCGATATTAATAACTTATCACCCGGACGAAAACGCTCCGCGTAATCCGCGTAATGTGGCTGCACACTCGATACGGCTTCCTTTTGTATGAATTAACGATCACGCGCTGATTCGTTTCACTACGATCGTCACTAAGAACTCCGCGTCGATACGAATTTACGATATACCAGTCGAACCGTTAATATAGGCCCTATATTATAGGGGAAAACGAAGCCATTGGGAAAACATGCGTATACCCCAGTCTACGGTTGGTAACGTAATTTGTTAGATTACGATCAAGATTTTCTAAACGTAACCGTATCTCCAAGATTCCAGTTCGATGAAAACACGTCGCGGAATTATTTACTTGTTCGCCAACGGGTACCAAGGTCTGTTCGCGATGTATTTACGATTTCAACGAGTCTGTTTCGAACGAGTGGAAGAAGGAACGGCGAATTCATCTGGATGCGGTATGGGAGCCAGTTGCAATTTTAACTAGCTGAATTACTGGGAACGTCTTCTTCAAGTCTCGAGGTTGCTTTCATTGCATTTTCCGACTGGTTGGCGAGCGGCACCGCGGGATGCGATGCGATGCATATCGCGAGCGGAAGAAATAACGACGGAGAAAGAAATAACGACGGAGAAAGAAAAACCAACGAACGGAGGGATAGGCAACGCGTTCCAGATCCGCGAACACGTACACTTGAAATTCCTTGGTCATTTCTGTGGTTGCATTATGTATTTGGTCCTGGTAAAATTTACTTGGACCATCGCACGCTGATACCATAACTTGGAGAAGCTACGAGGGGACACAGTCGAGCAGGAACGTGCTCGAATCGATGAGGGAAAGCTCGTCGTTAGAAAAGCGAGCATTCAACGCTCCTTAACGCGGCTCATAAATTTTTCTCGCGAAACTTCTCGCGGTTCTGATAGCTGGTTTGCAATTCCACGGACGATCGCTGCAAGATAGTTGCCACGAGGGTGGAGAGCGCGAGAGAGAAGCGCGGGAACGAGGCGACGTCGACGTCGACGTCGACGGCGACGGCAACGGCGAAAGGGGAGGGCGGCGTCGGTGGCGGCGGCGCGGGAATGGTAACGAGAAGGAAAGAGGGACAGGCTTGAAAACGATGAAAAGAGAGAAAGTTAGGAGGAGGATATAGGTGCCTTCAACCGCATTGCAGAATTACCCAGCCAGGTTCCTGGCCAGAGAGCATAAAACAACCGACGCCGGCTGCTGGCCGAGGGCAAATTTATGACGCGCTTATACGCCGAAATAGAAATGCGCTGGAGGTTCTGCCACCTCGTATAGATCGAACATCCGAACCCCACGATTCTTTGGAAAAATCCTGGCAAATATTTTCCGGACCGATTGTTTCCTTTTTCGAATCGTTGCCGATTTAAACCGTGTTCACCGACAGTGGAAGTAGAATTTCAAGGGATCCACTTATCTCGAGGAAATCCAGTCAACTTCTTCGAGTCGAAGAGCGTCGATCTTTTCTTCGACGTTACTTCGAACCCTGATTTCGTACTCGCAACGAACGTTTCACGTCGCGACCAAACCCGGCAACGTCCCTTTACCGTTTAGGAAATCTCGAAAATATCGTTGCCACGGTGACGGCACAATTTGGCGAAATTTCGGGGCCCGACCACCGCGCGACTATGTATATTAATTATATACGGTTACAAGTTCGTTACAGCGGTTGTAACTCCAAATTGTTCGTATCGCTGTAATTTTGTCGGGCACGTGTACGCCCGCAGACAACGACGCGAGTACCTGTTCCGTTGCGCTCAACTTCTATCGTTCCTTTCACGTCAGCGTCGCGAGTTCAACGTCGAAAAGTTCCACTCGCAGCCAACGAGAACAAACTACTAATCGTTCGTCTGCGCGGAACGATCTTCGAATATCTAAGACCAACGTTTTCCGCGAACGTTGGAAGTCCAAGTTCGCAATACTTCCTGTAAATCTCGACTCCATGGCGAAACCGTTCGGACGATTCGGTGGCGAGGAAGACCAAACTGGAAAATTTCGAGCAACGATGGAGAAGAAGTCGGCGAAAGGTGTACGAATAGTTCCCAGGGGACGCGAAACGCCGCAATCGCGATATCCCGCGGAGCTGCGTTCCAGAACTGAGACGAATCGGACGTTCGGGTCCGGCGCAACGCGCTAGCTGGACCGACGCGTCGCGACGTCACTTCGGTGACCACCACGGAAACTTTGAATTTTTCTTGGAAGTTACCAGACAAAGTTTAGAATCGCGTAAAGCTGAATGATGTATCATGGGAACCAGAAAGTAATGTCGTTTCTTATACGTTAAATTCAAACAAATAAATTTATAATACTTTTTTATTTTTAATCGTTTATGTAGTCGTCTACGTTATCGATAATCTTTTGCAAATGTTCGATACCTGATCGATAAAAATCAATTGACACACAGCGAGCCGATAAATAATAAACAGGTATCGACATTCGCAGTAACGATATTACTTTCTGGCTCCCTAATAATTTACCAAGAGAAACGCTTATTTACCATGGAAGTTGCGCACGAAATAAGGAGCAGCCGAGACATGCTCGCGACAGGCCATCAAAGCCAGAAGCAAATCGCGTATCTGGTCGATCGTTAAAGACCAAAGTTTGAGTCGGGGACAATTCCTCGTCCGAGTGTGGTTGCTCGTAGGTAACGGAGACGTGACCATGCGATAGGGGCCGCGGAGAGATTCCGCCGTGGATATCTATTCTCGTGTTTGGAAACTGGAAACTCGGGGCAAGTCGATGGACTTGAATCGAATCAATAACGAAACAACTGTTTCCAAGCGTAAAGTTCGTCCCTCGTTTCGGTCACGGGCTTTCATCCCGGATACGAGGAGCCGTCGTGCATCGAAATGGAAGGCGGCCGCTTCCTTCCCGATCCGCCCCGCGACTCGCCGATGGATTAACCCTTTGTGTACGTGGCCAGCCTCTTGCGACCAAACGGTATCAGAATTGATACGTTTAATCCGAGGAGCGGCGGGGCCGATTTCATATCATCACGGTGAGAGCGAAGCGTCGTATACACGGTGTCCTATATAGTCTCCGTTATCTCGAGTATTTCCTCTATTTAGACGGCAGCCAGTTAAACAGGATATTCCGCGTATATTCGATACGAGAAACTCTTATCGCAAGCTAAGCGCGAAGCTCGATCGGTCGCGTTACGGTTATCGTCCGTGTTTTCTTCGGACGGTATCGGAACTTCGATCGACGACCGCCGATATAACCGAGCCCGATCCAGGAATTACAAGACGGGGACTCGTAAACACAGACTCGCGTTGTCGGAGCAGGCACGTAGCAGGTAAAACTTTGCGAATGTGCCGACTTTAATTAAGGTCGATCGATGTCAAGTAGTTAGCAGTGGGTTAGAGGCGTCCTAAAAGCGCAGGCGCGCCAAGCGTTCGAGCGCGTTTCAGCCAAGTTTGTTTTGGACCACGACGACGTTGATCGAATCGGTCGAGAGATTGGAGCCCGCTTAGGCGGTTCCGGTTTGTCGCGGAACAACGATAATAATAATAGTATCTGCGTCGAAATTTGCGCACGCTGTCGATCCGACGTCGAAAAAGCAGCACGCGCGATATTCGTTTTCACCGTGCACCCGGAACTCGAGCCAATCGAGAGAAACCCTGGCAGCCCCGACTTCGGCTCGTCGACGTCGCTCCGGCACCCACCACGCGACGCGGAAGAAATGTCAAGGTCTCGATTGCTTCGGCGAACGGTAGCGTCGCCTCGGCGTTCGATTAGTCGCGACGTCGGATCGATAGCAGGAGAACGGGAATCGTCGTGGACAGACAGAGCGAGACGAAGAGGATGCAGGAAAGAGGGTAGCGGAGACAAGGGACGGAAGTCGAAACACGGCGCACGAGAAAGCGCATAAGCGGCGGTTCGATGTGCATATACGTGCACTATCGGGATTCTGCAGTGCAGGTGCTGGGAAATGTGGGCCACGGCGTACGACGTTGCGCGTCCGGGCTAACGTGGGAAGCGCAGATAACTCGAAGCGACTAGTAATGCGAGGCTCGTGTCTGTATGGTTAAGGCCAAAGGTAGCCCAATAGCAACCGATGGCCTTTACGGGCAATGGCAATCGCCCCTTCCAACTCTATACCCGCTGCCAGATACCGTTCTACGCGACTAATACCATTACGCTGTCAGAATCAAAAAGGAACAACGGTTCGATGACGTTACCTATCTTTCGGAGATTGAATTGCCCGCCAAACCCTCTACCAGCTTTTGTCCTTTTCTTTCGATATCCCTCTTCCGTTCGACCTCGTATAACTTTAGGAGGAAACAGTTCGCGCGCAGGTACAACCCTCTAATTTCAAACTCCAATTTCCAATCAGTTTCTCTCTGGATTTCGGTGCAATTAACAGGATAAACTTAAGTATCGCGGGTTGGATATATAATATAGTCACGGTCTTTGTGCAGCTATCGAGCTTCCTTTCGTCTCTGCTTTAGATCGCTTCTTTTTGGATAAATATTTGTCTTAACTTTAGTATACTTGTGTCCAACAAATTATATCATCCCATAGAAATGTCGTTCATTTTGCCATGTCTATTTGGCATTTGTTCAAGATCACGTCGCGGGTCGGATAGATAGAAGACGCTACGTTTCTCGAGCGAAAGTCATCTGCGAAGAATGTTTCGGAAGCTGCGCGTTTGTCCGCGACTTAATCGTACGACGGATCAAGCGGTATGCCGTCAGAATCGAGCTTGACAGGTAACGCATAATTATTGGACGTATAGGTAATGCAACGACGCGACCTGGAATCCTGCGAGTACACCGTGGTACTCGCAGAGCCATTCGCCCTCGTCACTTCCGGCCCGCCAACTTGCTGGCTCGCTGGGATTTCTATGGGGAAGAGGGACGACGTAAAATCCGAGAGTTGCGGCCGTTAGAACGGATACCGGATTCCCGAGTATAATGAGCCGCGGCGCGGCGTAATCAGTGTTTACCGAGTAATTATCGTGTAACGTTGCAGCGTGAGTCACGGAGCAATTAAGACAACGAACAGCCCTCGTGGTTCGTTCCATCCGCATCCTTGATTTTTTCGCCATCTAGCCGTTCTGGAAATTGGCGCGCCCTCCGACCGGTCTTTTTATCGAGTCAACGTTTGCCCAGCGTCGGTTTGAAGTTTAGGCAACTTCCGTAGGCAACTTCCGTAGGCGGTCGAACCGAACGTTATAGGTACGTATGAAGAATGAGTAATAGTGTTAGAGTGTCAGAGTCAAAAGACAACCGAGAGACGAAAGTGTCAATCGAAGAGCACGTTTTAAAACCATTTTTTTATTCTTTCATTTTAATTAAATACTTTTATTTCATTTAATTCTGTCTTTATTTACACCCCTTTCGTCCTGATTACAGGAAAGAATCTTACATGTACGGGGTGAGGAAGAATTCTGACTCGATTACGAAATACTCGAATATCCTTGGTAAATCTGTCGCGTCTGGGTCGAAATGTCGACGAAATTGGGTTAGGTCCCTAGGTCTGATTTATTTTTAGGAACGTATGCAGAGACGATCGCAGTCCAAGTCTCTCGCGGGGAGGCGCTCGAGTCTTGCGGGAAATCACCCAAGCTTAAGGTAGACTGTTACTATCGGCGTCTCTCTATAGACCGCGACTTCGCCTCGAGGCTAACGCGAATCGAACGATCGCGGGAAGATCGGGCCAAAGGTATACGTTCGAGGCGGTCTACCTAAGAAATAAATCAGCCCAATCGAGGAAGGGTCGGGGGTGGGAAAAAGTTCGGTGTAAATTTTCCGCAAATTTTGGCACGGACTCAAGCAGGTTTCAGTGCCAAGCAGAACAAAGTCACGCCACCTCGATGAAATTTATGCTCGTTATCGTAGCGTTTCAATCGAAATCGAACGACTCCGCCCTAAAACGATGCTCGACGCCTCGAGAAATACGAGAAGGGAAAGCGACCGAGAGCGAGAGGCCGAGACGAAACCAAGGAGGGCCGAGTTGATTGGAAGAATCGCACGTGGCAATCTCTGGTCCGCGGCTTGTTTTTTACGCCATGCAATTTTATCGCGTCCTAACGACGTCGAGTAATCCACCCCTTTGGCGTCAACCCTTGGGAATCTATGGTGTCGTACGTTGCGAACCAATTTCATTCCATTGGTCCTTCCTTTAATTTCGCCTTCGAGTGTAGCCTTGACTTCGAAAATTAGCCGTGTCCCGTAGCGTTTGTTATTTCGGTCGTTACTCGCCGATCAGGTGCTCTCTAGCATCCTTTTATTCGGCCGAGTCGCGCTGGCAGTTTCTACTACGTGTACCAAATTATTCAGAGTGACTATTTCTGCGATCCTTGATCGCGATTTCGCGTAAAGAGGAACGTACGTTGGAGTCGTTGAAATCCGTAACGACGCGGAGAGTCAAACGTTTCGGCAGACGGACGCTAAGCTAGGAAAGCAAGTGCAAACGATTAGGACGACACCAGGCTGCCTCCTCTTCCACCGTTTAATTAACGGACATTAATTTTCTGGCAAAATTATGTCCATAGCTGGCTGCTCCTGAACTCCGTCTTTACACTGCGAAACTATAGACCGAACACCTCGCCGCGAATGCACGCGCGCGGCACGAGAATAGCTGTGTAGAGGGGCTACAATAGCGGAGCGATGTCGGTTCTGGAATAAAGTCACGCGACTCCAACGTCGCGACAAGCGTCCCCGTGAGCGATAACTACCACCGCTTCCGGAGGCTTTAGTTTATGGCTAGGTCGCGGGATCGGTCGGTTGCTTTGCGTTTTATTGACTTAATTTTTAATTCCCTTCGTCGATTCGCCGTGTCGTACGCGAACGCTGAGACTATCAACCTATGGAATTCATGGCCTGTAATCGACGTTCTTGGAAAGTTTAGAAATAGACGAAGAAATCGTAAGACGAGAACCTTCGGAAAAGTCAATAGACTCGCGCATCCTATTCGACTCATACATTGAACAAGAAGAAGGAAGAGAGTAACAGGAATACTCTATGTCGACGTTGCATCCATCAAATTGTCGCCACAAATTCAAACTTTTAATTATCTCTCTTCCAAAATTGCATTCGTTTAGAACTTGTCGTTCGTTGCGTATATTTTTTTTATATATAGAAATAGTCGGGCACGATACGAACGTACGTTCCTTCGTTCTTGTTTCGTGTCAGCTACATTTATCATTCTTAACTAGAGTTCGATTAATAATACTTCGTACAACTGATCCGAACGCCGCATACACCGATATAGCTCGGACGACCGTCGATGTCTGACCCTACACCGACCTATGCTACTGCGCCGTCCGCGCTGAACCGCGTTCACACGTTCCTCTTCTACTGTTTTCGTCCGTCACCGTACGGTTAAATCTACTCGAAGCAGGTTCTCGCACGTTTAAAAACTCCGTGTCGTACAGTTTGAAAGGTAAATGATCTCTAAAAGAAAAAGTGTCGTCGCTGTAGACGCATACATTTTATTCTATGTTCGAACGAACGGTGCGACACGCATCCATCCGAATTTTCGTTGTAGATTTTCGCGAATTGACGCGCAACTCGCTGCAGCGCGCAACGGTTACACGGAAGAGGAGGATGCTCGCGTTTATACGCGATTACGCTACCGGAGGCCAGCTGCAGCACGGGTAAATTAGAACGCGCCGATACGCGAGCGTAGCTGTGCATGCGTGCTGGCCCGAATATCGCGATTACGCGTTTCTGCCGTGTGCACATGGCGCCTGGCCAGCTGAATTCGAGCGGACGCGGGAGTTATTAAACGCGACATCGCAAACGGGCGAAAGGTCTTCGCTCGCCCCCAACTCCTCGATATATTTTCACAATTTCCTTCGAGTGCTGGCGAGTGCCTGCGTTCGCGGCGCTCCACTTTTGGGAGAAACTCGGTCTCGCGTTGATTTCAGGTGTTTTTAATAATATCTCGCAAAGAGCAATCCGCGATTTTCGTGGCCTACAAAGTAGAGAGGACCCTTAACGACGCCATCGACGAGGCGTCCGCTCTCGCTGTTTCTCGCGAAGGTTGTTTATTAAAAAACATTCTTTTGTCGTCGAAGAATCGCGACGACAGAAGACATAGCGGCTCGAGGATCAACCCATTTATCCAGGAATTTTAACGACGGTCTCGTCGCGACGCGCATTCAATATTTCCCGGACTAGTTTTTCGCGGAATTTTTAGAAAAGACGAACCGGTTAAAATGCAAGAGAAATACAAGAGTCGACGAGTCGGTACAAAAACGCGTGTCATTCGTTAGGAAAGTTTCATCGTCGTGGCTCGTTTCGTTGGATTCGTACGTGAGCCGCATCGTTCGCCGCTGTAAATTACACGGCGGCACCGAAAAACCCGTTAATTTGGCGGACGATCAGTTTTCAAAACGCTATTTCGTTTCTTCTCGCGCTGTCCGATAGCGGCTTCCTATAATCCCTTCGCGACGTGTTCGCGCATACGCGCTTTGCCTTGTAAAAAATTGCGGGGATGTCGACTGCATCGGAATCGCGTTCGTTTCTTATTCTAATCTCTTATCGTCGCTACGGGACTGGAATCGAAAATCGTTTCCACGTCGTTTCCCATTCGACGCTCGTGCATAGTGGAAAAGGTTAACACCCTCGTTACCCGTCGGTCCTGAAAGCCTCAACATGGAAATATAATAAATTCCGAAGGCTGCTCGAGTTACTTAGCCGCCGCGGGAATCGCTAGCGTGCGTCGTTGAAGAGAGATGAAAGATTCCGTGATAATTTAAAATCGCGGACAAATCCAAGTTGAGTTACGCAAACTTGGTGTCGGAATTTTTCACGGTAGCGAGGAATATTATCGCCCAAACGCTTGTTGAAAGAGAGCAACGAACTGCACGACGATCTTGACCCACCCGAATGGACCGTTATCGGAGGATGGAACAATCGTCCCCTAATCGGACGAACGGAACCTCGTTAGAGCATTAATCTTCATCCGTCGCGATGGTAGCGGGGTTCATTTGTCATGTTTGTGCACGTGTACGCGCGTCGGTAGCGGCGAGAATGAAAAGATGAATCGTAGCTGTCGATTATGCGACGGAAGAAAGATCGCGAAGAAACGCCACCGGCTCGCTTCGTCTACATTCGGTTCACAAACACGCGTGGCCGACGTCCAGAAATGCCGTGCTCGATCGTCCAAACTTTTCGATCCATTCGTTTCATCCAGTTTACTCTTACGAATGAGTACTCGCTACACCCTCGCGAAGCATCGAGAATGCTACAATTGCGTCAAAATGCGATCCATACCGATGTAGATATATTTTCTGTTAAATTTAAGATATTCTATAACAGGGAGAATAAAATTTATTTTGTGCGATCATGGAACTTGAGAATCCATTCAATTCACCTCGGGTTTTCCTTTAATTCATTCCTCGAAAAGTACGACCAAGTATCGCAGGACTCTCGGGTCGGCTGATCCCCGATTCGACCGATCCGAGCCCGAAATAAAATACGCGATACGCTGGACTCGTTCAAACCCTCGTATACATATTTTCGTCGTTCCGTTGTCCACGGATCGAAGAAACGCCGAAGACGGAATTTCAACTTGCGGTCTTCTATGTTTATCTTGCCAGTCCGCAGCTGCCGTTATGCATGTACATAAAACTGATTCTGCATTAGTTATCGTCACCTCAAAGTTGAACGATTAAATTCGCGAACCCTCGGTGCAGCCTAATTTCCTCCACCTCTCTAGGAAGCGTTCGCGATGCTTTCGAGGCAGAAAGAGTCGCGATACCATCGCGCCGCCGTTAATGGAATTTGAAGATCGAAATCCGCGTCGAAAGTGCATTACGGTGATCGAATTAAGGCCAGAGTCGATCGATCAACGCGAAAATCGGCAGCGCCGCTGTCAATCGTGCGAATTCGCGATTCGGAGTGCACCATATAAAACGGCTACGCGGGAAACGTTTGGGATAAAATGATCGCGCGAGGAGGCATCGTTAAAATAAGACACGTAATTTATCGTTACGACGTCGTTATCTCGACGCAGCGGCCGCGCATAGAAACTACGACACCGACGACGAAATCGGGAGAAAATCCCTTTCGCGATCCACCGTCCAATCGTATCGACGAACGAAGAATAAATCAAATTGCAAATGCATCCGACGCGGGCACCAGATTGCAAAGTTCTCCGGTGAAATTGGCCGGAATCCTGGCTCTATCATCGATCAGGAGATTCCGAGACGCGTAGACCGCACTCTCGTCTGTCGGTGCTTCGGAAGAGTTTGTGGCGACTCGCGTTACCATGGAACGCCGCGATGGAAATGTAAACGCCGACAGTCTCCGTAGTCGGTTCACGCCCATTCGTTATTGCTCGGCGTGCTTCGTGCGATGCACGATTCGTGGAAAGTTTATCGAACCTTTTACGCGATCTTTTGCTCGTTAACAACGCTTCGCGGTACACGCCTTTCGATGGCTACGCGCTTTTCTTCCATTTTCCACGATTTTTGGTACGATCGATGTCGCCAGGGAAAATGATTTATCCGACGTTGATTCGTCGCGACATTATACGCTTCTTTTTCGTCCGTGTACGCGAAAAGTTTCTCGTTTCCGCTCCACGGTTCCGCGAGCCACCCCCTGTACAGAAGTTCCGGATTTAAAAACAACGAGCCGATATTGCGTTGGCCGAAAATGGCAGGGTGATTGATCGATCGATTAATCGATCATTCGATTAGCGGCATCAGCCTGGACAGCCAACCTTCCGACAACAATGCAGTTTACTCGGCCAGCGATATCGACGAGATATACCATTCTTAACAGATCGGACAGCCAACGGCGCGGTAAAAAATGATGAAAGCTCGCGAGATATACCGCCGTTCTATGGATTTCCTGCGACGCGTCTTCTCGCGAGGAAAGCGACTCGTCGACGTCGTGTCCTGTGACGTCGAGGTTCCACAAATCACCGAATAAAAGTGGTCGAGAGAATCGAATAATTTCCGGGTAAAATCCGGGTAAGATCGCAGGAGGGACCGTCGTTACACAGTCGACGCGATAAAGGTCGAAAAGACGGTGAATGTAGGCCTATTTTAAGAACAGAGAATTGCAAATCCGAATCGGAAACGGATTATACGCCGGCACGGGGTGATTGACAAACTTCAAAGGCGAGTCAAGTTTGCAACGCGCAAACCCGTTGAACAAAGCTACGAGAGTCCAACGAAGTTATCCTCGTACGTATCGGTGGAGACGACGTTGCAGTTCTTCGAGCGACTCCCTGTCGACTGTTTCTACGAAAGACAAGGTTGATGTTTCGAGGAATCGCGAGATCGATAGCTGGCTTCGAGTGGCGCAAAAAGAATTTCCGAGGAACGAGCCGAGGCGAGGGCCCGAAACAATAACGCGGAGGTGCAACGGGCTGAGCTCGCAACGGCAAAGTTAAAACGTTTATTCTGCCAATATTCATCATACTTGGCCTGCTTTCGGACTTCAAAAGAAGAATTCCGTCGCGACACGAAAGGAAAAAAGAATGTTTCGTTTGCCGCGCCGTTAAAGATGGCGGCCATTCCGCAGTAAACTCTCAAACGCGAGCTTAATGAAACAGTTGAAAATTTAATTAAAAACAAAAATGTAAATAAAGTTTTTAAGCGAACAATTCTATTCCATCGCCATTCCCGGTAACTGCGAAAGAAATGACCCACCGAGGCAACTCGTAAGACGTAAAAGTTGAAGCGGCGTTCGTCGTCTCGCCCGATACCTATCGTCTCGGGTCCGATATTGCGCCGTGATCTCGCGGTGTTGTTATTATTATTCCTATAACTATTATTAATAAACGCCTTTATCGTGTACGTGGATACGACGTAGATATATCGCCGTACAAGAGTAATTCGCACGACCGCGCGATACAGCTAGAGGCTATTTCCCGACCTAACATCAAAGTTACTACGTAAACACAAGTAATTAGGGTAAACCAAGCAAGGCAACGCGAGGTATTCGATCGAGTAAAATAGAAATCTCAGAAGGGATTATTAAACGAATCGTCGACGAAGCAAAGAAGCGAAGACGCGTTCGAAAGTAGAGAAGGTCAACGATAAGTCGTAAGACGCGAAAAGACGGTTTCGCTTAGGTTTTAGCTCTGTGCACGAAACGAGGACACCGTTTCTGGTCGAATGATGAAACGATACCTTCCCGTTACACGGCGAAATCATCGATGTCAAGAATTCCAAAGTTTCAACGCGAGACTTCTCCCTGGCTTCCGGCGCTCTCGTGAACTTCAACCCTCCCATTCTTTTCTGCTGACAGGAAATTAAAACTTAGACGCGACGTACAAGAGGGAGAATAAAAATGAAATTGCTTCCACGAGCTACTTAGAAATTTAGAAACCCGTTTATCCGGGAATTGGCTCCGGCCTCGAAGAGCGGCTGCACGCGCAGACAGACGACCCGATAATTTCTATTATCGCTCGCTGCCCTCCAATCGCGTGCAGGGACGAAGGGCTTCGAGGAGCTCGTCGTAACTAAGACGAGGTGCTAGTACCGATCGTAAACCGCGCATCTAACGATATTTACCTTACGTCCCCGGACAGGGACGAAGTATGACGCCTAATTTTATCAGGCTTACCGTTATAATTAAAAGCAAACTGTTCGGGGCGAAAAGTGGGACGGGTCGGCACCGTTTCGATACGACGGCGGTTACGTAAGGACCCTTCGATGTTCCCGCCGCGTTGAACGTACCTCAAGGACGCGTAAACCTCATCGACGAAGGCAAGCCGCTCGAGTTTGTGCGCGCGAGCTCGAGCGCGCCTCTGTTATACGCGATACCAACCAAGGAATCGATAAGGGGACACGTACAAGTTGCACCCACACCTATCCAACCTGGCTTCCTTAGCCATCTATTTATGTCGCAAGTAGTCGCGTGCATCCTGCGCCCACTTTTCTATTTTCGACCTTTGCCCTAAGCGGCGACCTAAGGGGCAAAGCACGGTCGAATGTCAAGGTCGGACCGTCGATAATTACACGGTCCGACTGACCGTGACGAGAAGCAACCATGACGCGTTACGTAAGTACTCCTGGGAGGAGGTGTTCCCGCCACCTGAACGCAGAGAAAGGAATGGAAATTTTTGGCACGCTTCCCCGTGGAATTTAAACGCGACGTCGACGTGGTCATGCTGCTGCATAGCGGTGGCCTTGGTTATGTAACGAACACAGAGGCCATACGCGAGGGCTGATTTCGATAGAGGGAGTTATTCCATGAACAATGCCAACTTTTCGGGCTGGTATGTGTACACGGCCGTGTGCACGTCGCGATGTACTCGGTGATTGGGGATCCAACTATACCCACGTATCGAATCGAACCGTGCAACGTTCCAAACAGCAAAACGAATCCATCGGACGCATCGATGTTTATTTGACGGTAATTGAACAGGACGAATACTTTTTATTTGAAATTTTCCCCAGCAGAATTTCGGGAGCCGAATCGATACGAGATAACATCGTCGAATCTTCTCGAGTTCGTCGGTCCCTGTCGTCATCCGTCCGAGTGACCTCGATGCGAGGTCGCTCGGGGTTAACTCCGAAGAGGAAAGTGCCCTGTGCGGCGCTAAACATTCATCTCTCGCGAAGGCGGGCCACGATTGATGCTCGCCATAATGCAAACTAAATTGCCGGGGCCACTCGTTTCGCGGGAAGACGCCATCGCCATTTTTCACTATTCTCGCGAGCCACGACACCTTTCGTCGCGCGATTCTGGAATCGGTAAGTGGCTCCGGGCGTAACGGGGATATAAATTAATACTCGTCGAGAAAACGGCAACGATAACTCGCGGGGGAATTTCGGGAAACTCGTTTCGCCGTGGTAACGCGAATCTAGCGAGATCGCGGCGAAGAAACATCCGAAGTGTATGCGACGTCCGCGGATCGTTGTACCAATTTTTCATCGAATTGCAAATAAGCGAGCCCGCGAGCCAAATAAAAAATGTGAGAAACGCCGATTCGAACGATGGAGTCTCGCAGGAGAAACTCGAGAGATCGGAATCGCACGTCTTTCGGCGCTCTCATCGAGGCTCGGTCCCCGAATTAGGAAACGAGCCCAGGGCACTCCGGCCGAATAAATTAAACGGAATATCGTCTACTCCCGTTCGTGGTCGTGCGAGCATCGCTGGGTGCAAAGTCACGACAGGACGATATCGCGCATAAAATAAGCGTCACAGCCTCCGGCTACTTCCGGACGAAATTAACACCGCGGTGAGTTTGCAGGCTAGTTACCAAAGGTAACTCGCAGTATCTGCGACGATAAGCTACACCGAGAGTGAGAGAAAGAGAGTTAGGCGAGGTAGAGAACAACCAGTTAACCGACCGATATTTACTTTCTATTTTAGCGGGTGAATTTATACCGCGGTGTTTTGCAAGTTTATAGCATTCGTTATCCGTTGATGCGCCCCGATAAAGGCATAGTTTTAAATAATTAAGTGTATAGCTTGCGGCGGTTTTCGAGGCGCATCGGGACAACCGCGCAAAATTGCGAGCATCTCTGCGGCAAAATATACCGGGAAAGTTTCTATCGTTCGTTGATAAATATTTAACGCGCTTAAATATTTCTCGCGTCGCACGGAAGACAACGCCGTTCGACCAAATTTCACCCGAGTTGGCTGTACTTTTTTTTTTTTGCACATTGGAATAACCACGGTAGAAAACGAGAATGCGATAGTCGGGAAGAGGTCTTCAAAAACCGTGTCTCTCTCGTTTACCGCATGAGATATTTAGGTCGACGTCGAACTCGTTCGACAACGATAACCATTGCCGCCTACCGGTCCCAATTAAGATCACGGAGGGAGCTATCTCTCGTTCGGAGCTGCGCGATCATTCGTGGCGAAACGTATCGAGTGGTCCAATTTTCTGGAAGACAGGATAAAGGAGTGATTTTGAATCATGCGTCGGGTTCCGGTGAATGATAAAGGACGCCCGAGTAGACGCGGCAGCGCTAGCAGCAGGAATGCACTCTCTCAAAGTACCTCTGCGGTGCGCATTATGCATCGTGATAGACTTGTGCCCCGTAATCGCAACGGAAATAGAGGGACGGGAGGAGCAAGAGGAAGCGAGGGTGGATGGGGATCGAGAGGAATGAAAAAGGTCCAAGGAAGAGTTCCCCATCTCGACAAATTGAGTTTCCTCGCAGTGGTCTTGCCTCGACTCTCCTTCTTTTTTCGTGCGAGAAAAGAGCCGAGCACGAACGACCGTGAAGACGGAAACGAGATTTCGGGACGCTCTTCTGGACGTTTCGATTTCACTCCAGATCCGATTCGTCGATAGACCCGCGGGACGTTTCCCCGGTTACCGTACAGATCGCGTTAATCAGGAGACAAAGAGAAACGTGGACAAAGAAGGCGTAAGTTTATCTCGTATTTCCTGGATTAACCCGCGCGTACGTGTGCGATTAGCGACTACCAAAGCGACCTAGCCCAATCGAGAAAGGGCTTGGTTACTTCTGCGAGAGAACGCGATACGATCTCCTCGAAGCAGGCAACGGTGGCGATAGTATTAAACAGGATACTTGACGCAAGCGGAGTGAAATAATTCAGCCGCGCGAAATAAAAGTGTAAAACCTGGTTGAACCAGAGTAAGGAAGGGGAGAAGTTGAGGGAAAGCGTGATATTTCCTTTCGAACGGCAAAGCGCAGGAGGAATACGTTTTCGTTGCGAGAGAGGTAGAAGTAGAATCAGCGCGCGCTAGTTCCGCTGCGATTGCATAGCTTCAGAGCCGTGGGTCGCATGTACACGATGGAAATTGCATTGTGCAATATTGAGAATAGGAGCCGCAGCTATTTCTGGCTGGAACGCGGTCGCTTGTCCCGTCTACTTTAAACAGTTATACTTTATAGCAGTTCACCCGTGGGACCGCAGTTTTCCATCCAAAAGCTCGGGACACGCCGCAACCACCGGAAGACCGACCGCGGCAACTTCGACGGCGATTCTTTATTTCGCCTTGTCTCCGTTAACTTTTTACCGCGTTTCGCGCGTTAAGGTTAACCGAGCCGGGCATGCCAGATCTTCCCCGATCTCGCAACGATTTTCCAACTACCGCGCACCGCTTTCGTATTTTGTTTTACAAAGTATCCGCTCTCTCTCTCTCTCTCGCGAGAGGACAACATTTTCGAGGTACGATTTTCAAGGGAAATTGCGTTTCTTTGAAGCTCACCGGCCAAGATTTACATCGTCAGGCGTCAGGGAGTAGTTAACGTACGCGTGCCGGTGGAATATACGCGGCAGGATTTTTGAAGTCTGTTTCGGAATTCACTCTAGAATAATTCTGTTTTAAAAAGCGGCGAGACAACCGCCACAAGGCAGCGGAACTGCCGTGAAGTTTGATTCGAAAAATTCTCGTCGTCGAGCGTTGGATTTATTCCTGTAACTTTCGAATCGTAACTTCCTACATATTGCGTTCCCGTTCTCCGCACCTTTGTTCGAGCGATTTAAATTCTATCCGTTTTCTTAGGTTAAAACTCCATTTTGTATTCTCCCTTTTCCGCGAGTTTATTCAAGGAATTTCGTTTAAGCGACGTTGAAAGCGTTCCGTCGTCCCGACGAATTAAATTCCGCGAAAATTTTGTATTTCGAAGGTGGCTCCTTCGATTCAGCGCAGTCTCCGACGTTGCGCGACGCCGCGATTACGAATCCAAGTTCCTTTTGGGGCTCGATGATTCTCAACGTGGAATACGAGAAAGGGAAACGAAAACGTGGCGATGGACGAACATCGATTGTCCGCGCAACCTCGTCCCCGATAATTCGAGGCGACGCGGTGTGTCTCGGATCGGTCGATGTATCGTCGTCCGACTCCTGCTAAATATTTCAAGGTCGATGACCTTGAGCGAACCGCGCTCGTAACCGCGTGCGGAATAATTCATATCGTTGATCAAAGGTAGTTGCTTCGCTACAACGACATTATCGAATCTATTCTTAGGAAACCATCGTAGTTAACAATAAATTTTAAAAGGAGGAAAAGCATCGGCGAACGATTCACCGATGAGTATCCAAACGTGTAAACGAAAAGCACGAAATATCTAAGATGATTACTCGGTGGTCCCTGAAAATATTATAAGCGCGAGGGGTTGGGAATGCGGGACGAGGCTGAAAATCGGCGTCACTGACGCGCATACTTCCAGAAGAATTTTCCTGCGGAGAATTTCGGAACAAATAGCAGCGCTGGAACAGTCGGGACCAAACGTTGCAAGACGAGAATTCAGTGGACTGTAAAGTGGAAGCGCGACGTAAAGAACGAGAGGATAGAAGGGGCGTGGTACGAAATTTCAAGTGCAGCGCGTGATCATGTACCGAAACGGGAAGACGTTTGAGAACGTCTTCGCGTATCTTTCTCTCGTTGTTTGCTTTTCTCTTCGTTAGAAATGTTGAAAATAATTAATGTTCCATTCGGAGTTGTCGACATGGTACGATCGAACATTCGAAGCGCGCTCGTAATGCAAGGTTGTACGCGCATGGTACGAGATATCCTACACGGAATCACGGTTCCTTCGAAGAACGTATCCGAGCAGCCAGCTTGTAAATATTGCCAGGGAATTCGATCGACCGAAAGGTGAATTATCGAATAGTACCGGCAGAATGGAAAACTGCATAGCAATGACGACATCGGCTACACGCGGGAACCAGAAACTTTCGGAACCGCGTCAAAGTCCTCCGATGCTTTGTTTTTTTTTTCTTTCTATTTTTCTTTTTTTCAACGCACGCAAAGGGCGTCACTTTGACATGGTCACCGTGTCGTTAAATTGTTTCCACTTCTAGTTCTCGGTTTCTCGGGGCACCGAAACGACAAAAGGAGACGACGGAGACGGAAAATACGAGAAAGCGAGGCGAAACGAGGGTTCGGGATCGGCGTGCAAGTGCTCGACGTCAAAACTCCCCCGGGAGGCAGCGAGGATTTAAGTTCCATCTGATTCCGCGTCGACGCATCTCGAATTTAAGATCGCCGGGAGGAAATCTGGTCGTGTTACACTTGGGAGAATCGCAAATGGATGGACGGAGGGATTTGGTTTCTCGGCAACGATCGATTTCCTAATTATTTGGCGGCTCTTCGTCGTGCTCTCCCCTGACACGTGAAAGTACGAGACCATGGTGGAAATTCGGGCGGAATAGGCTCTTCCAAGTGTGAATTTCGTATACCGTGCTACGAAATGGTACGATACGAATAAATTCTGGATACAAAGTTCCATCCAATTAGTTCCTCCACTTTAAAACGTTGCGTGAAAAGTATTTCGATTCCGTACTCGAAAGAAGGGACATTTCACGCGCCCTGATTCGATATCGAACACGGCGACAAATAAATATTCCAAGATGTCGGCACGCTTGGGAGGAGAAATCTACGGAAATGGTACGCTCGTAACTTTTCATCGTTGTCCTTTGACTTTCCGTTCTAGACACTGCCTCGGGGGTGTGCGCGTGCCTGGTTGTTCGATTTTATTTTCGTTTGGCTACGCCAAGGAAAACCGGTAAATCTCGTTGCTTGTCGAGTCGCGGGCTAGCAAACAGTAAGAAGTCGAAAAAGGAGCTGGAAAAATAAGCGTAACGTCGGCGTCGTCGAGAGACAGAGACGGAGGAGGACACCGAGTTGGCTTAAAAGGTGAGAAAGAAAGAGAAGACAGAAGATGCAACACGAATTGTCGTTCACGCTCCGAGAAAGGTTGGCCATTTTACATTTGTACGAGCGTCTGCTCCGCCTGCTTTGTGCCGCCGGTTATGTTTACTTTCCGCGAAGCGTGCACGCGCATACGCTTGCATAAATATGCGTCGTGCAAACACGCGAATCAACGTCAGAGAACGCGTAGGGAGACTGGCGCTTCCGCAGAAAAATGTAAACTGCTGCGTAAAGAGGAAATCAACGGCGTTCGAGTCGCGATGGCGAACACTCCCCCTATCCAGCAACGCGGGTTAACAGAAAACGAACCTTCGTCGAAAATCCTGACAAATTCACGCCTCGAAACTATTTATTCTAGAGTATGCTCGAAGAAGATACTGCTTTGTTGGTTCGCGAACAGTTGACGGTCGGAAAAGTTCAATCAAAGGTATTTTTCCAAGTTTCCCGAGGACGACAAAGTCGTTGGCAAGAGCGCTTCGACTTTCCAAAGCTCGGGTTTCTATTCCGATCGAGGTCAAACGAAGATCGACGCTTTATAAAGTTTAACGTTCCGATAAAAATGATCGACCGCGAAGGCTACTTTAGCTGGAAAGATGGCTGAAATCGCGTGGAAACGTGAAAACCCGTGGGAATGGGTGTCTCCGCAGAGGAAACGAACCAGTAGGTAGATTCGCTAACACGAAAGATCTCGTTGTTGCCGTTGACGACACAGCAATCGCTTAATCGAGATATCGGCTCTTCTTTTCCAGTTCGATCCACCGAACCCCCGTCACGATTCTCCGAGTTATTTCGAGGGTTTTCCGGCTCGGTTAGCGGGGTAATATATAGCTGTACAGCGAGGAAGAAAAGGGATCTCTCTTCCCGTTCCGGACGAAGATTCCGTCCGCAAATCGGGTTAAGGCTCGCAGCTTTCTGCGGTGATCCACTTCGATTTCCGTGGGGAGAGTCCGATGAATTTTCTTTTTCTACCGTCGAGACGATAGCTTCCCGATGATACCACGTACTTGCTCTCCGAACGTGCGGATGCGTCACGGTAAAAATTGACTCTCTCTACTTAAATTTGTTCACCCGGTAAATGCAGTTTCAAACGAGGCGATTAACTCGAAGGGATTCTCGAGAAGCTGAGATGTTATTCAGAATTATCGGTTACTCGGAACGAAAATTCAACGGAATTTCCGTGTCATTTGTCATTTCTTCCGAAGATTTCGCGTTTCCAATGTAAAGTTGCTACTTTAAAAGTGTCGGAAACCGATGCATCGTTTCGACCCATTTTCCGCGGAACGACGCATCGCATCGAACGTGGGTCCACGTTGAAATTTCTAAATCGTTGTTTTCCTCCGTCGAGGATTGCCAATCGTTCCGTGGGGGAACGTCGAAACGCGGAACGAAGAATCCTTTGATCCTTTGTCCGTACAATTCATACGTCTTTCATGGCCGTGAGTTTCTCCTGGCTATAGTCCGCCAGGCATCCCAGGCCCCTTTATTCCCTGCTCTTAAATGCAAATGGAAAACTTTTAACGAAAAGCTTTTCGTATCCTTCATTCGATAAAAACTGTCGTTACCGTAACTCTCGGGGCGAGAATAATAAGAAAGCGTTTGCATCGTCGAGCACGCTTAACGATTATTTACTCTTGGTCTTCGTTCAACGAAAAATAATCCATTTTCCTCTTTTCTCTCGGTTGTCGCTACTCGAAATCATATTTCCGTGGTTACAGGAAGAAGTGGCGCTTCCGTTTTCCGGTAACAACGAGTCCTTAATCGTTGCATTTTAATTGACGTGCCGGAGATAGCAATTAAGAGGTAGACGTTGATTCGGGGCATCTCGATACATTTTCCGTGGACTTGGATTACGAACGAGATTCGATGGAACGCTCGTTGCATCGTGCTACGCGATCGTCGCTGTTCCGTTGCCTCGACAATTTACAAAATCCCCTTCGATCACGGGTTTCCCGATGAATTGCAAATCGAATTAAATCAACTCCGCGTTAACGTGTACAGCGTCGCGTTAACGATTGATTTTCAGTTTTGTTCTTGCAAACATCGAACGCTGCCGAAAATTACGACAGCCCTTTGGACACCTGCGATATCGATTCTCAGGGAATTGGTCGGAACGTCGACGCGAATAGCCTGGTCGGTTAGCCAATCTTCGTATTATCGCGATGACCTGTAACCGATGGATCATCCCAGGTCTAACCGACGTTACGTCTCCCCATTCCACCCATTGACAAAAGACTAATCGGAGGTGGTGGAAACGTGGGAGGCGGTGCTAGTAGTAAATCTCGAATTCACCCTAATTGCACGAGACAGTCGCGAACCGTCAACCAATGGCCGCAAAATTAATATCGGAGACCTGATTTGATCTTGGAGCCTCGAACGTTGATTCCCTTGTGAACGATGTCACTGGGTCGTGTTACCAACCTGCAAATCTTGTCGCTTCGAATGATAGCGTACTCGTCAAATGTTGGAGGGTGTGCTATCGAAGGTTGCTTCGTACGGATGGAACAAACGTTGGCGCATTTTTAATCGTGCCATCGATATTCGGACAAGCCGAACCGTGTAATCTCTTATCCAGCGTTCATCGAACGATACTATCGTCAAAGGCACGGACTAGGACTCGTTATACTTTTGGTCAACGCGGTTCGAAGCTGGCGAGTAGGAACTAGGTGATCGTGGATTAAGCTTGCCCGCTTCCACGGAAGATCGATCAAAAGATCGACCGTCGAACGCACCGGCGCGGTGGCGCTTTGTCCAAATCCGATCGAGTGAAACTCGATGTCGTCTCGCTTCCCTCCGATCGGTTGCTGGTCGAGAATCGACCCAAACCCGTGTGCAGGTCGTGCGTATATCTCCGTGTGAGAGAAGTTTCGCGTCACTGGCACGCTGCGTTCTCTGTGGACTCTGCGCACTTGCACCCCCTATCGCGATATTAACGAGTGATCGAATTGCTTTCCGGCTGAGCTTTCTCGCTACCGTTTGATCGAGTTTGCGGGCACGGTATGCGTTACATCGCGGTACGCTCGAAACAAAGGGAATGTCTCTCTTTCTCCAACCGTTACCAATGTTCCACGACCTTCCGCGTTGCAACGCTTTCTCGTCGATACTCAACGATAGATCGTCGAGATCGAACACCGATCGAATTTGATACCGGCCTATGTACTTGAAATTGTTTTTAACGTTGAAATGGAAAATGATGGACCGCCGACGGGTCTCGGTTATCTCTAACGTGTATCGTATTCGAATTGGAGAAACAACGATTACGATAATTAGTTGGAACAAGTCTCCCTCGCGGGTCTCAACAAACAAACAAACTTTACCTCTTTATAATATTAGTATAGATATCGCTACGGATGGAAACCATCGAATCAGTTAATCGTTACGGATCGATTTCGGCTTCGATTCAAATATTCCCGGTCACTGCGAAACAGGAGCCGTTTCTCTTCGCGGATAAATAAATTTTGTCGTTCCGCTCCATTCACAATTTTCCCCGCGGATCGCTCCGGAAGAGCTGTCTGAAAATAAAGTATCCAACGGAATCGCTAATCCGCCTGCAAACACGCTCGATATTGGGCCACCTGTTTGCATCGGCCGCAATGTTTACGATGCGCCAGCCACCCAAGAGAAGCGCGACGCGATTCGCGTAACGATATTTTTAACAAAGAACGCTTTGATACGTCGACGACACGGGAGGGAAGGAAGGCTAGCGCGGTTTGCAATCCGGGTTACTTCGTTCCTTTTCCTTTTTATCCTCGCGCTCGATCGTGCTCGGACGAAAGATGATATTTCATCGTTACTCCGTTATTGTTTCCGCGGTATTTCTCGTTCTATTGTTTTCGACGCGTTCTCGTTAATCCATATTTAGCACGGAAAAATCCAGACGAAACGATGCATAGAGCTTGGAACGTGGTTACCCGCGGAATAATATTCCCAAGGACCGTGTTAACGATGTTTTACCAAACACTTGTACGAGATACCCACCGACGTAAAAACACCGAACACTCGCCGGCGAGTTGCCCGCTACGGATCGCCGTTAACGCGAACAATGCAAACTCCGAAATTCCTGTTTGTTGTTCGTCGGGTGGAAAATTCGCGCGATGCTTAAGGAGGACTCGTATCTCTGGAAATTGAACGGGACCGGCGTTTCGGAGGAATTATACGGTCGACGGACGTCCCATGGTACGCGGTGCCGACGTCGAGACGATACGGTGAATTTTCAGTTCGTTCCGGAACAAACGCGATCGAAGACACGATATCCCGACGAGGAAATGGAAACTCGCCGCGTTAGAGCAGTCGAAGCATTAAAAAAAGACGAATCTCCGTCCAGGCGTTCCTTCTGCAAGAAGTCGGCGACGAGACTGAAATCGCGAATTCGTACCGTTTTAAGTTTTCTATTCGACAGGGGAATCCGAGTCCGAATCCTCGAAAATGGTTTAGCAGGAAATTGTACGCCGCTGCTAGACTACACCCACACGTTCTGCTCGTGGGTGGACGCGCACGTAAGCTCGAGCGCGTTCGCGCGACCGTGTGTGTCGCCAGAGGCTCGTAAGGAGGGTGGCACGAAGAATTGTAGATTTAAGTCGTGTCTTATCGCGAGGGAGTCGTAGCCCGCGGCTCGCCGTTGAACCTCGTCACGACCCGCTTCGAAGCTCCGTTTCGAGCGTTCTGCCGCGTGTGCAATATTAAAAGCAGTCTTAAAAACGGTCGACGCACGTCGCCGCGACGCCCCAGCTTGTTTCCACAAACACTGGCGTAGGAGGGCCCGATACGTTTAACATCGACCGCAATTATGGTAGCTTTGAGGCGGTTAGGTATTCGGCCATAACGCAAACGCGCTAGCACGAAAAGCCAGCGCGATGTATATATATGTATAGATAAAGTATCCAACGGTGGACTAGTTCCAGCACCGTTAGCGAGGGAATATCGTGAAACTCGCGCGACCGCGATTACCATCGAACAGTTGGTCGAAAATCAGCCGAGTACCACATTCGTCGTATCAACGGTTCCACGATTGTCGCTACTCCGATTCCGTAATTAAAAGGAACTCAAAGGTTGGAAGTATCGGTATTAGTACGACCTAAGTGCTCGCGATGTTGTGGAGTGGCCACTTTAAAAACAACCGACGTTACGACACGCCAGGTCAAACTCAGCGGCGTAGCCTCTGGGGGGCTGGCTTCCTACGTCGTCTCGACTATCCTCCAGCCAGCTTTTCGTTCTCAATTAGAACGAATCCCGTCGAGAAGCGCACGGGAAACTCGTTTCTCTCCGAAAAGAAGCTTTCCTTCGATTTCCTTTGCGTCGAAGATAACGCGAAACAACTTTACCGTCGTTACACCGACTCCGAGCAGGTCGTTGGAACAAGAATCGAAATTCATCGGATGTCTACGCTATTGACCGGGGCTTCCTGTTCTGCTTGGCCGCCGTATATATACCGTGGCTCGTTCCCTGCGCGGCTAACTCGTGGCTGACTCTCGTGCCTGGCTATGCCTGAATACCCGGCAGGCTCGGCGGCGGGCAACTGCATTGCAGTACCTCCTCCATATGCCAGGCAGCGTGCGCTCGGAGAAGGAGCCTGCATCGGACGAAAGAGACGGAGCAAGTGCAAGTGGCCACGATTTATCGAGTACTGGAATTTCGAGCGTAGGATCGACTGTTCGCGACTTCCTCGCGCCCGCTGCACGTCTAATTGATAATTAACGATTCGATAACAGCTCGCCTCGTGTCGAAGGAACGAACCGTCGAGCGGATGGTCCGTATTATCAACAGATCGCGATAGTAACAGGCGAAACTAGCATGGCAGTATTCCACGTTAGTATTCCGAGGGCCAATACCTGTGCCTGACGGCTGCACCTGTCCCCACCCGAAGTTGATGGGTTTGTAAAACGATAAATCGCGAGAGCGATCCCGTTTTGTGTTTCGTTGACAATTTCCTCGTAGCCTCGCCTCATCGAAAACCGAGAGAACCGGCTCGGAGGCGCAGGAGCAGACAAATAACGGAAATAAAGGTAGCTCGAGTAGGCAATTTGAAAGGGAATCGTCCGATTTCGTGTGCTGCTTCGGGAATTCGATGGCGCGAAAGTTGCGCGGATCGCGGGGATAACGCGAGAGGATTCCCTCTAGTAGCGAAAAATTCGCGAACCTCGTGCGGAAACGAGAAAAAAAGTAGTCGGAGAAAGAGAAGGAAAGGTCTGCGAGGAAGGGGTGCCGGATGTAGGTGATACATATTTTCCGAGGGCAACGTCGGCCCGTGGCAATTTTGCCACGCGTGTTTTTCCCAAGATTTATGTTTGCTCGCGCCACCGTTTAACGACGTCTCCTACCTCCTACGGTTATTATCGTCCCCGCTTTACCGTCGACGATGCAGCAGAAAGTTATCATCCGATAACTGTCTGGCCTTTTCGGCATCTGCGCGATGCCACGCGAAAATTCCTCCGGCGAATGTTCTTTCCTGCTGAATCCGCCGCTTCTGGTAGCTCCTTTCGTCGACGTATCCTTCTTATCCGGGCACTAAAGCCGAGAGTACGCGGCGAAGGATATTAAAAATAGAACTCGTAAATTTATGGTCGTTCGCGGTGCTCGTCGGGCGTTAAATTTTGTTCACGGAACGCACGTGGTCAGGGTTGATACGTGACATCGGCGAACCGTCTAGTCGGGACGTTGCGATTCGATGACTCCTAGAGGAACGAACTCGTCGTTTCCTCCGTGAGCGAGAATCGTGGAAGAAAGAAACTGGAAATGCTTGTATCGATCCCGAGGATAACGAAGACTGTCGGCAAACGCGAGTCGCAACCGTTATATAAACCTTCGACTCGATGGGACGAGAATAGATCCCCGAATGGACGGACGGAACCGCGCAATTCGAAATTATTATTCCACTTGTCGGGCAGAATGACGGGCACATCGACTTCCTTCGTTTACGGAACATCGGCCTTCGTAAGCGCCGCGTCGCTCGTATCGCTTAAGTACTCTGGGACCGAGCAAGATGCTTCTAGATGTCGCTGTCAATGTGACAAGACGATGACGGACCGAGCCAATGCGAAGGGGATTACCACCGGATCGTTGTTCGCGAGACGAGCACTCGAGTCTCTCCAAGTATAGGACGAACGAGCGAAAAAGAAAAGAGATTCGAGATAAACGTTGTTTTTCGATCCGCGCAATTCGTCGCTTATCATTTAAGTTTTACGTACGCTTGGAAAAATGTGGCACGACGCGATATATCTCGGACGCGGGTTCCCCCTATCGAAATTACTATTTCCCCTGTTTGTCTATATCCCCGTAAAAAAATTACGGCAGGTCGTTAGCGGAGTGACACGGGGCTCTACTCTTTAAAGCGAAGCGGTAACAAAAACGAGCCGGGAGTCTGGTCGTATGGAAGAGCACGAGAAAATGCACACCGTGAATCGCGCATCTCCTATCTATACTCGCGGTAACTGTTTACCGCTTCCGAAGATCGTTTTCCATTCCAGTTCGTTTTCTTTTCTAGGTAACTAACTGAAATAGTAACGGTTTGCGTAAAAACAATATGTTGCGTTTAGAGTGTAAACTTCCTAAACGATAACTTTCCGGAACAACATCGCCAAAGTATCGTGTCGGGAACACGCAAGTGTTGTCACTAAACGCGAATGGTACGTTGCATTATCGAAAATTTGCCTACGGATTCGAATGGTTCGAATTTTCGAAACGGGCGTTTCGAAAAAGGGAAATGGCAAACATTGACCGCAACGTGTCAAATTGCACGTCGCAAACAATAAGCCCCGAGGCCCGAGGAAATGAAAAAAATAAAACCGACGAACAAGATTGAACGGTTAACCGGCAACTGTCGAATTTACGAATCGATCGCGTGCCGTGAAAACGATCTGTTTTTCTTTTCCGCGGTTGTGGCAGCGTCACCCGAGCGCGATGCAATTCTCAGCAACTTCGACCACCCGCGTGGCGTCCTCGTTCTCGTCGTCGCCGAGGTAATTGCGTGTTTATCTGCTCGGCTTAATTACGTGTCCGCTTGTCCAGCTGCAGGTGGTAAATTTTGTCCTCCCCCTTTGCTACTCCCCGTGCTCGTGTCCGCGATAGACGTCGGACGTCCGCCATTTTGAGCTGCTACGGACCTTCGCACACGTCGGGCTTTTCCATTACCGGAAACTCGACGGTATTACGAATACTATGTATAGAAAATTTGAGAATCCGCAAGCGATATTCCATGTTGGGATTACCTGGACTACGGATTAAAAACCATTGCTCTAGACGAGAAGGCGAATGATCACAACGACATCGACAATTAGAACGACGCTACAAAAAGAAGAAGCCGCAGTTCGGACGGTGGGAAGGTCGTTTCTTACCTAAGAAAACGATACAAGGAAGATATTAAAAGAAACCAGTCCTCCGAACGACAATACGAGAACTCGAGTAACAAGTAACAGGAGAATGAACATTCTGTGGAGAAGAGGCCGTTCCGTCCGAAGGCACGAAACACTTTCGAGGGAGGATAATTGAGATAAAAGGGCGATAACAAATACCGGATGCGACGCGAAGCAGCTACTTTCGCGCTCTTTCAGGGACGAAATAAGGAACTCTCGAAATTCGCTCGCGCAAGAACTATTTCTTTTCAACTCGGATCCACCGTGCAAGTTTTTCAATGAACTTTAAAGCGCTTGCCCTAATTTCCCAGTGAATGGGGCACCGCATGAAAGCGGCCCCGACCCGCTTTATTTTTTTTTTTCTTCCTTTCCCCTCTCCTCGCTACAACCTCGACGGCACCCTAACGTCGTGTCGCGCGTACGTGCGACCGCACACAACGGAGACAAATAAAAAGAATCGCGGTTAAAAGAAAACCACGACGGTAGCTCGCGGTGGCAGGTGACAATCCGTTCCTGCCTCGTTGCCGGAACTCCCGAATAAAAGCAACAACGAGGTAATCTATATGCGGGATAATATCGCGGAAAGCACAAAGCTGCCTCGTCCTTTCTTTTCTCCGGTTCCTCGCCGTCTCGTTTTTCGGCTCGGACAAAATTCCAACGTAACTCGCGGGTCGTTGTAGGCCGAGGGGTTAATACGTCGTAACAGCAGTCGTATACCGCGACGAAGGATCAACGAAGCGAGTCGCGCGAACACGGTTAGCGAAATGGACTCATCGGAAAAGAGGACAGCTGCCATCCAAGCGAAGGTGGAAATATAATTACTTACGAAAGCTTCGAGTGTTTTCCCTTTTTTTTCCCCCCCAGGGCGTTTTTTCGTTACCGACGAACCGACCTTTGCAAGGAATTAATGAGAAATCCCGCGCTTTCGTTTTGTTTATTAAAATAACAAACTCGATCGATGCGCTGCGATGACTGCGCTTCATCGATAAAAAGATAAAATAGAACCGGAGCAACTTTTCCAACTTTTCCAACGTTCGCGTACAATTTTTTTCATTAGGGCGGAAAGTAACGAGGAGTCGCGCCGCGTGCGCGTGTTTAAAGGCTAGACCGAGGGAAGGGACGAAAGAGCGATTTAATTGCTTCGGAACTGGCGCGGTAAGAAGAGTACGACCACCGTTGTTAATGGAACGGTAAATATCAGGAGTGGTTAAGCGTCTCGAAGCGTAAAAGATTCAGTCCTGTCGGAGTGCTCGAACTTTTAAGTGCCCGCGTACGCGACACAATCTGACATTTTGTATCGCGAGTCGATCCAGACGAGCTCAGACAATGTTTGCGACCAACGATCCGATCCCAACAACTCAACTTCAAATGTCAACGATGCTTGTAAAGCTTCGCTGCAGTTTGCTCGCTTCGTTTGTAGAAACACACGACAAATATCATACGCCTCCGCGCGTTGCTACTTCCGCTTCTTTTCCAGCGCGGAGTCTCGTTTCATCGGTCTTAAGAATAGTTTCTACCGGAAGATCGAGTCGATTCCATGGAATTTCCAAGCAAAACCCGCCAACTAAACGGATATATCGAGCAAGTTTTCCTCCTCGTTTTATTTCCCGGAAATTTCGCGACCCTGTTACGATCGGAAAGCATCCCCTCGGTCCAACAAATTTAAAAATTCCAGACAAGAATCCTGTAAGTCCTGAATCTCGATCCCGTGGATTCCCGATATTAGCAGTTTTCCACGTACGCGTATTTACTTCCGCTTTCTTCTGCATCGAAGCATATAGAAGACGTTTCGAAAGCTCGTTGTCTCCTTGGTTGCACGCAAATCCTTCGAGTCTTACTCTTGGCAGAGGCTCATAGGGACTAGCCAGCTAAATACACAAAATCGGTGTACCGTACTTAGCCTCGTATTACCATAAATCCATTGAACAGCGGTATCGGCATGTTTCCAAACAGACGTCCGTCGCATACCGGGCCTAAGAGAATCGACTCTCCGCGAGTACCAAGAGTAGAGTTTCAGAGACGTCAAGAACATTGCAAGGGGAAAGAGCGCGAGACGGAGAGAGAGACGAGGGCCTTTGCGGCCATGCGACTCGACTAACGCGAGCAAAGTTACAAACACGTCGGTTCTCTGTCGGATCAGCGTATACAACATCGACGAGTTCCTTGTGCAAGGATCACGAACCCACTCCAGGGATGTTCGTTAAAGAAGATAGACCGGTCAACGGAGTAACAAATTTATCGAGTCGTTCGTAAGAGACGCGAACAACAAGTATTCGCGGAACAAAGCAAGGTTCGCAAGAGTCGTCTTCGTTTTTCGATTTTCTATTGTAAAGTTTTGCTAGTTGAAACCATTCTATTTGGCGCTGGATAGTCTATTTACCCCTAAACTTAGGGAACCGATACACCCGACCGATAAGGTTGCCGCCCGTCACCATTAAAGCATAATTGAGAATCGATACTCGATCATGCGGCGCCTTGATATTGGTTTTCTCCTGATTTTAATAAGGTGATGCCATGACGGTCCCAGCTACCCTTCTTCCTCATCTATATACGCCAGCACGCTCGCGTGCTTCTCACACGAGTGTTATTTCAAGCGAACCTCGTTTTACTGAAATTTCCTAGCGACACGCGTTTCCCTGGTAAGAACCTCGCAAATTGAAAAATCAACGATTCACCGAAAGGACGGTTTCCGGTGCTTCTCGCAAATGACGTCCCCATCGAATGCAAAAGTTTCCGCGTTTTAAAGCCGACTGCGGCCAATTAAACACCGTTTCGGGATCGTTAAAATTTCGAGCGATGTTCCACTGTTTCGTCGAGTATTATCGAATCAAATGCACTCGTTATACTTACCGCGACAATAAATCGTCCGCGATGTCAAATGAAATATTCGGTCCGCTGCGGTTGGGCCCGCGGAAGGTGTCAACGAATCGCTAACGAGTGATATTCGGAACAAATTCAACGGTCACCGAGACAACGCGTTCTACTTGACGAGGTAGCTATGTTTCGCCCCGTTAACGGCATACTACCGTGACGTTTGACTCGTAACCGCATGATTAAGTTTCACATCGATGCCACGTTTTGATTACGCGTATAATTGGCTCGGTCCGATCGCGAGCCATTATACCGTGGAGCATTGCGACAATACGTAAGCGTCTACGGTGTTTATCGCGATGACGATATAACCGTTCGGTCGCGAAACTGTCTACCCCGTGGGCAAGCGCGGGAGGAGATTTAATTTCGTCCACCGCCTCCGATTAAAACAGCTTCGTCCAACATTTTCTATTTCATTTTTTGTTAGCCACCGCGGAGAAAAGAGACGCGTTTGAAATGGGACCCGATGCACGCTGTTTCACAGTTCAAGGTTCAAGAAATCCCACGAGAGGCGACTCGAAACCAAATGCTTTTCGCGACGTCCCTATCGGAGAAGAAATCAATCGCAACGCGATGGAGAAAGAACGAGTAAACAGTCCGAGCACGTTTAGAGAATCGATGCGCCGATCGACTAATTAGTCGTGATAGCCATTACGAGGTAGGAAAGCTTTCTATCGTGTCGAGGAAGCGTAAGATAGAAAGTAAGACGAGAAAACAGGTGTACGGTGAATCAGCCCCGTGATTTGTAAGCGTGGGAGCGATCGCGTCTCGTTAAAATTCCGCGAACGTGCTCCAACTTTTCGAGAGGCCGAAGAGAGGTCCGCGCTCCAGAAGTGTCCGATGCGAGTTACCTTAGTCTCTCAATTAACGTTTCGAAGTCTCGAAGGCTATATTCGCGGCGAGAGGAGGTCGTCTAAAATTTCGGGAAAAGATTCCGTATACTCGAAGAGGCTTTACCAATCGAAAGCTGGTAATTAAACCAGGCAATTATATACGAATCACGACGGCGAAAGTTCGTTTCGTTCGTCGAGATTCGGTTAACGTTCGCATTCGCAAATGTTTCGCGAGGATGCATGAATATATTAAGTTTAATAGGTTCGCCAAGCGGAAAGGGAGAAGGAAGTGCGCGCAAAGGACGGTGAGATGTCGAGTGGCTCGTAAATGTTCATGAGTTTACAACAAAATTACATCGTCGGTGGAGCGACGCAGCACGCCTTTTTACTCTCGTTACGTTTAAACGATCTATCGCGTCCGGAATGGTTTCGGGAGGAGGCTAAATTGATAATTGTTCAGAAGAGATTACGTTGATACGGCTGCAACTACGGTGCGCGCCACAAATCTCTCGCCGATTTATTTCCTGGCTGCGAGTCTGCGTCGGATGTTAACAATCCGCTTCGAGATAAGCCACCAAGAAAGTTTTTACCCTCCGCCATTTGGCTTCCCTCTATCCTTTCGCGATTTCTCATTATACGGGGAATATAAATTTAATTATCGGCCGTCCGTTGAAGCTTTCGCTTCGTTTATCCTCCTCTTCAACTTTTAATATCGATATTGCGACCAACCGACAAGTTGCTAAGGTCAACGCGTTTTCACCGACGATAATAGTAGCTGGAAAATTACTTCCGGTTCGACGTGCTCGGTCCTCGTGGACCGTACTCGAACGCATCGACGTATCTATCGGGTCACGGATCCATACGAACCTCTATCTCGAGAGTACCGTGACTCTTGCGATAAACCATCGCTAAAAAAATACACCGGGGTCTAGACGCGCTACGGAAAAGTCATCGGCGATGCTTTTGTTGGTACCGCTGACTTTGACCGATGTTACGAGCTTGCAAATGTATGTAGATCTACGAGTTACTCGCGCAAGGAACGGCGTATTTTCAACGACGCATTTGTTTTCTCGGAAAGAACGTATTCGTATCGTACGACGAGAGGTTCATTTTTCACGACAGGGTGACCGACGAGCGAATTTTTTTCAATATAAACTCGATTCCCGTCGGTTGCGACGACACTTTCAGATCATAGCAATTTGACCCGATTAAGTAGCTCGTTGGTCGTCTTGAAATTGCAATTAATAATTAAAGAAAATTACGGCTACGATTCGGATGTTCAGGAACGAGACCCTCTCGGTTCCGTTGCTGCTTTCATCGAACTGCACTTTAATCTGTCGGTCGAGGCAGGAAGAGGCGGAAGAATTTCTCTCAATGGAACAACCGACGCGACGGGTGATCTCCCGAGTCGGTTCTTTCATTTGTCGGACTCTGCTTCGAATCCTCGGAGAACGAAACTGTTAAAAGTGAGTCGTGTGTGGGCGTTACCAGCGCGGTGGTGTTCGATCGTTAAATTTGTTCCAGGTTTGCACATCTCTTATAAATTTACGATATCTTTAAGAGTGTAGCGTACAACGTCGATCGATTAAAAATGCATACACCGTTACCGTTCGTGGCAGTATTTCTACTCGCGCTGAAACTTTCAGCCGGCGCGCGTCGAGCGCGAGCAAATCGGTAAAAATAAATCAAACGTTTCCATCGACGTTTTCCTTGTTCGTATGCGCGCTCACGAAACCGGAACGCTTGCATATCGAACTGCGTTACGTCGAACTTATAATCCGTGGCGATCCGTGCGGGGTCGCGTCGTGCTTTAAACCGGGTAATAACGGGTTTTACAACGTTCAAAGAGTTCCCGTGAATCGCGAACGACTCTGTTACGGTATTCGTTCGCTGTCTTTCGGAACAATATAACGGGGTGCCGGCGCCGCGAGTTCTCGTCGACGTTGCACGACAAGGCTGCGCGTTGCAACGCGATTTCGAAAATTCGATTGCCCTCGAATCGCGCCAGGACGAGCGAAACACAAAGGGCAGAATCCTCGATTGTTTTTGTTCGTTCGTTTCAAAAGGGTCAAAGAGAAGGCACTTCGCTTCTGTCCCTATATACGTACGCTCAACTTCGAATTCATCCCCGCTAAGCGCATCGATTGATTAATCCTTTTAACCCGTTCGTATTGTTCTCCGCATTTCGTTTTGTTCGCCTTTTATTCCTTTATCCATTTTGAAGTTAAGAACCTGCATGGGAATCGACGCACGGATACGTAGTCGCGAGGTTCGTTTAATCGACAGATTTTTTCGCGAAGCGCCGAAATGACGTTTAACGTACATCCGTAACGGGCTCAACCAATAAAAAATTCGTATCGAATGCGCAACAAATCGTGATTGTCAGAGCATGAAGTTAACCCACATTTCCGTCAGTTTGCGATACAATTTCATCGTATCCAGTTTGCGCCTCGCTGATTCGATTTCATGTTCAAATAAATAGCGATTCGTCTCGCGTTTGAACGAATGGAAATGAACAATTCTGGATCAACGGCGGAACGGCTTGAAAGTAACTCGTTTCGACTCGGTTTTACGCGATGGTGTTACTCGAAGATCGTGAAATAGCGTGGAAAACCGCGAAAGACAGAATTGTCATCACGTTGTCGCCAGACTTGGTCACGAATGCACCTCGAAATGAGTTTCGAACGGAGTTCTGGGTATACAGAAACCGGAATAAAGAGGAACAAGTGTAAAAGCACGATTCACACAGACGGGTGTATTATTTCGGATGATTGTTCGTACGGTTCTTAATATTTTTAGAGGTTATTGACCAAGTAGAGAGGGTCACGAGGCTTCGAGGGGCTCCAGGAAGAGGAAAAACCGAGAGAGAGAGGAAGAGAGGCATGGAAGAGCCCGACTGCAGGGTTGGACGTTGCCTCGCGGGTCATTAATGTTTAGCCGAGCTAACGAAGTTGAGGAAGCCGGTGGAAAGGGTTCTCGTGAGCCGTGAGGGGACGCGAATGGGTTCGTACAAGCGCAATGCCGCCAAAGTTCAACGTTGCGCGCACAAAGAGTAACAAATGGGGACAATCGGGGTGTGGGATTTCAATCTACGGCCAAGCATCGACGGATGAGAAAAACGCTCTCAGTTTTCCTTCTGGCTTCGACTTCATCTTGGACCTCGGAGATCGAACACGGAGATAAATTTTCGTCGGTCGCGCGTTTTCGCTGGAAGGAGAATTTAGGTCCGTGACTGCGAATAATATCTTCGGCGAATGAAAGTTGCTCGAGTTTCGCCAAGCTTTCAAAGTTAAAACGAGATAACGAGGAGAGATTCTAATCGGCGGCTGCTCCAAGATCGGAGACGAACGATTTAAGATCGACGTCGAACGCTTCGCGTACTGGAAGGTGCGAACTACTATGTACGTATACATTCGTAGAGAAGCTGCAGGACCGAATCGCTATATATAGCGTTCTACTTTCGCGGCAGAAACAATCGAGGTCGTGGACGTATTCCCCGAACGGTTCGAGTTTCGATAGCGGCTGGTCGACTCGAACCTAGCACTAATCTCTAGTGTGAATTCGGCTTAACTGCTGCACCGGCCTTCCACGGCCGAGTCCGGAAAATTCAACGGCGCCAAAACAATCGCGGATGGACGCGAAAACTGCATCAGACGTGAAATTCCCGCTAATTGTCCCGACAATCCTTTCGGTTCTTCTTTAAACGCTAACCGTTCCCGTCTCCGTGCCGCTGTACCCGCTGCTCGACTTTCGCCTACAATACGGCGATGATTACCGAAATGCCAGCAATTTCCAAACCCATGTCGAGGATCTGTTGTGTCGCGTTTAACCGTTCGCGTATTCGCGGATAATTGTTCGACTTTCCGAGCGCATCGCTCGCGACGAGCGTTTTATCCGCGAGCAAAATGTAACGCCGCCAGGTTCTACTCGTTCGATATTTTTTCACCCAATGCCTGCCGAGTCGATGACGCGAATCGAGAGATCAATTTCTAACACAGTTTCCTCCGAATGGGTTGGGGCGTTCAGTTTTCGTATCTGTCAGCAAATCGAATACGATTTCGCGCTTCTATTCGCCTTCCTTTCAGGCTGACACTCGAATGAAAAAATCATGAAAAAATCTTCGAATCGACACGCACACGTCGTTGACTTTAAGTCCGGAGAAATCCGAATCCTATAAGAAGATCGATTCCCGCTTCGCGATAACTCATCATTACAATTACATCAAGACAGGAATATTCTCCCGAGCCGTAAAATAAACTCTCCTTCACCGAGTCCACACAATCCGCGGGAATTTATCTCGATCCTTCTCCACCCTGGTGCACTCTCCATATTTCTCTCGCGCGCCATCTCGCTTTACCTCTCTCTCTCTCAGTCATCCCACGCGTAGAACACGTATGATTTTCTTCTCGTATTCGGGTTATTCGTCTCAACCCCTGCGTTCATCTCTGGAGAACTGTTTCTCTTTCCATCCGGTAACCGTCGTAGACTCGTCCTTTCATTTTCGCTCTTTCCACCCCCATCCCCTGAACCCAACGTCCGTTTTCGCGTTGACGTAACTAGAGGTACCGTCGACAACGTTTCATATTTATAAAAGAGTTAATATTTATTCGGACTCCGTGTGAATGGCTTTTTGCCGGGCCACTTTTCGTTTCTATTTCCATTTCCGCCAAGTTACACCCAACCACGAGCACCAACGCATCGGCTATATACTTTGACTTTTGTTTCGCGAGGTTACCGCGACGACATGACTCGCGATTCGAAGAACGGTGGTTTTTCGGTGCTCTGTAAATATTCGAATTTAATTTCGTTAAAATGTTCTCGCTCGCTGCTCTACTGACCTTAAACTCTTCGTTATCAAAGGGTAGATTATTGGTTTCACGAGTTTCACTCGGTTCGAATGAAACTCTATACGTAGGCTATGGAAATCGAGCGTGTAAATCCGTTTTCGCGTTGGATTCGTTATAATTTTCCCCGCAGTTCCTAGAGCACGTTAAAGGGCTTGCCGTTATGACAACTCTCTGTATCACGCATACACTTCAGCAATTACGTTATCCTCCCGATCGGTTTCCAATAACGCATTTATTCGCTCGAACGTACCCTCTGTGAGTTATCAAACGTATCAGTTTTCAAGTGCACGCTGCGCATGCAACGAAACATTTCACCGATTGCGTATTATTCACCGGCTATCCACTTGCTTCCTTCGACCTAAATTACTCAACGATCATCGAGCACCTATACACCGCGAATCAATCGTCCCGAAGCCATTTTCATCTCTCGATGTCGTTATTTATCTTTCGTTCTCGAACAATTGCAATTTCGCTAAAATACGCCAAAGATCCAAAATACCACCACTCGGAGAAGTTCGAACCGGACGCGATGAAAAATAAATACGCCGAGCGTGACAAACACCTACACGCGAACACAATTTCTTCTATCGTTGCGAGTATTTCGAGCAGTTGCTAGAAATGTTAGTCAATCGACGCCACCAGCAGGATCGTTCTAGCAAAACGGCGGACGTCGAGGGAAGGTTCGATGTCAAGACGATTGCGCCATTTCCAAGTGGGATCACCGAACACTGATCGCCGATTGTTTCAATCGGCTTTAGCCACCGGCGCTTCCAGACTTCCACCCTCTCCTCTTTCACCCTTCTTATCCCCCCGCTCGATACCCGATACAATTCGACTTGGCTTCTGTTCGACGAAGATACGAGCCCTCGGACCGACGAACGCGCGAGAAAAGCCAGACTTCGACATTTTCATGCGCGCCGCCAACTTTCCGTAAGTACCTCAGCGCCCCGAGTATTCGTCGAAATCTGTCTATAGCGAAAGACTGACATCGATATCGATCGCGGAATTTAATATACTCTTCGCGCGGCTCATCGTCCAATCGTCATTATTCGCGTTACAATTCCACGTTCCCGAAGAATGCAAGGACACGGGATTCTAAGACCGATCTATACCGATGCACTCTTATCTGTTCCCAAGCGAATCTAGAAATCTATTTACCTTCCGCGAGAGCCCTTTATCGAGAGCATTCCTTGTACGCCTGCCAATTCTCCGGTTGTACCCACTTTTCGACACCCATCCATATTTACAATCCACGACCGTCAAAGGGTACCTCGAAAAGCGCGGAAACCGAAAATACGAGCAAACGACGAGCACCGATGAAATTACTTTGATCCAGACCAAGGGTTTCTTTTGTTCGGTGGTTCCTCTCGGTTATCAAGTTGAACAGGGGGGGAAATTCCCCGGCAATTTCACACGAGCTCAACTGCCGGAACGAAAGAGAGGCGGTTTGGTACCGAAGTCACCGGGACGGGGCTCGAAGCGGGGGCGGTACATCGTCATTTCCGGTGAAGATGGACCTCGTTAGCTGTTCGATCGAGCGTTTCGATTTCTATCCTCCTCCCTTCTTTATCCGCCTTCATCCCTTTTCACTTTCCTCCTCCCGAGGAATATAACCTTAATCCGTTTCTCTTCGAGGAGGAGATTAAAGGATCGAAGGATCGAGTGGCTCTCTTTTTTGTCCAATTTATATTTCCCCGTCGTAACGATACGTTACGTTTTCTACCTAAACTAAAGATATCTATCGTCACCGTCGATTAGAATTTGAGAGGGCACGAGGTTCGCTGACTCCCTCGAAGCTGGGGTACCTCGGGTTCGCTAGGCCCGTACTGTAGCTGCGTTCGCGCACGCCTACAGCCCCTGAGGGTAACATTTCTATCGTTCTGAAAGTCAATATTCGTAGACGTCGCGTCGCGTCGCGTCGCGTCGCGTCGGCAGTGGAAATGGAGAGAACGGAAAACGACAGGGTGTAGCAACCTAGGTCCGTTGCCCTAGAAAAATAATTGTTCCTACGAATCAGCGGCGAACCCGAACGCACCAGGCGAGACTTTTATGAAGATCGGATCGAGTACGACCCTGGGTTGCTGTGCTTTCCAACCGGAAGGTTGTCGAGAAGATAAGTGGAGAGATAATTGAGGAAACAATTGGCGAGGCACGATAGCGTGACGAGGAGGTAATGGAGATATGGAAATAGTTGAAATTCGTTTCTCGTTACGTTTCCGTATAATTTTCACGGCATCGCGACGTTATGTCGTCGATAAGGGATACCACGGTTCGATCCTTGCTCCTTTTCAACATGTTACCGATTCTTATCGATTCGATTTACAAGTATCGACGGAGAATGCAGTTTAAGCAGCTGCATGGAAAAACATCGTGGAAAATTTGACGCGCATTTATTATCACTGCGATTCGTCGAACTGGTTCTGTTTACTTTCCGCTTTAGCCATCCAAACGGAGCGTCGAAAGAGTCGGCGACATTTGTCACGGGACGATCGTTTCTAGTATTCCGGGATAAAACTCGATATCGGAGCGCGGCTTCGACCCCTGCAATCCATTCATTTCCAAACGTCAACTCCTTCGTCAGGGGCCGACAATGTCGTCGACACGTCCGTAATTATCTTCGCTTTCCTATCCCTATGGGAAGTTCGTGGCAGTGCTAATTAACGTCCTGTGCAGCTCTGCCATTTCGCGCCGTGAATATTTTCGATGCGATGCATCCTGTCGCGGCATTTCTCTTCGCTAATGACACTCGTTTTTCCGTCCTTCCTCGCTATCGCGATTCCCCTGACTCGAGCGAATATCGTGTCTCCGAGAAACTTAATTTAAAAAAACGAGGTAAGGTCGCGACCGATTACGACTAATCCCTTTGATGTTTCCCAGTTTTCGCCAAAGTTTTCCGACGCTCTGGCTGCGTATTGACGTTCAATTTTTCGAATGGCTCGTCGTACCGGTGCCCGAAATTTCGAACGTAACTGCTTCCTTGTCCTCGCCAAAACACCTTAAGATCGATAACGCGAAAGTTTACTCTTCCGGCTTGATTCAAATTAAATGTCAACAAGCTGCGCCGAGACGTCGACTTCCAACTTTGCACGCGCTGTGTGTTCCTATGCATTTACTTCCCCGGCGCGGGAAACGTGTTTAACGCGACTCGCGGCCAGCAACTCTTTTCTACTCCGCCTTGAACGGTCAACAAGAAACTGTCTACCGAGTTCTCTATCGTTGAAGGAATTTATGCGACGGTGTTACGAGCCTTTCGACACGTTAGAGTTCCACGGAGTTCAAAAACCGCGAACAACGAATCCGTGATACGAATTCCTCGAAATAACTGCTCGTAGAAAGAGAGTTCGCGACGAGCTCGACTCGACGTTTCAGCGTGAGAGATTAAATCTCTGGCTTTCTCCTCGATCGTTTTCGGCGTCGTAAGATTTTCGACTATCGCTTCGCCAAAAGTTGAGATCACGTTATAAACGTAACGCAAACTTTACAATTTCGCCTGGCGTTTCCATGCGTTAACTTTCCCGTACGTGAGGAGCGTTTTCATTAGCGCGTACTACCAGTATCGCCTCGAGCCACCGAAGATAAGTAGTTATCTTTCGTTCTCTTCTACTTTCTCGCGTCTTCCGGGGCTGCGGCTCCCGGGATCTCACGACCGGATCGCGCCAACATGGAAGCAGGTTTGTCTTCGTCAAGACGGACGAAAGGAGCGGAAAGTGGTAGCTTTTTAGAGAGCGCATTCTTCCGTTCGTCCTCTCGTGGAAACGATCCACTCCGCGGCGAGAAAAGATGGTGCAACGCCGCGTGAAAAATGAATATCTTCAACGGACCAAGGAGAAAAAAAAACGGTTCGTACCTGCCGACTGCTTCCGTTCGCTCCTTTGTAATAAAACGTCATACGAGAATTTATTTACACCCGTGTCCTTGGACCTTATCCATTTCACCATCCTGTATCCCGTTTACGTTTCAGACTCGACCGCGTCGAGTAGAGAAATTGGACGGGAATGGATGCAATTCATATTTCGGTCCGTCCAAGATGCGCCGTTTAAAATAAGATTCGTTGTAAAATATTTCAACAGCCCCGCGCGGATCTCGATTTATCTCGAATCTCGAGTTTTCCGAACCTATCGCGCTCTTTCGATTTGCTCGTGACTTTTAGCGGATCGGTATTTTGCGTGGATTTTATTTTGGTTTCTTGTGTGTTCCCGAGAGGTTTACAGGTTTGCGAGTTAAATGTATCGTACAGAGTTAGGAAACCACGACGCGACTCGTCGCACTAATTAATATAAATTTCGGTAATCGACGTTCTCGTCGAGCCGGTCGATTATTTATAGGAAATAAGTTTTTCGTATCCCCGAGCTTCTCGCGCGCTGCAAGTCGTTTCCAACTTGCGACATTCAACGACCCGCGCTTTTCCATCCAGACCAGACGAATAATCTCGAGTAAAATAGAGTGCATTCTCATATTCACGTAAGAAACGTTTGGTGTTTCAGCCTATATACCGAACGGATGTACACTTGTCTTCTCTAACGAGTATCTCTGTCCCCTTTGCTCGCGAAACGTTGAAAGTCTCGTAACGAGCCGCGGCTTTTATGGCACGCATTAATTTAATTAACGGGATCGTTAATTGTGGCGTGTCGCGCTACTTCGGCCTTTCTCGGCCCCTATTTCCGCAAAACCTGAGAATCGGAGCAGGACTTTGTAGGTTTACGAGCAGCTAAGAAAGAAACCCTCTGAAAAGCCGAGCATTGTCCTCGGTCGCGTAGTATCGAGCACGCTGGGGAGTTTATTTGCGACGCGACGACAACCGCGACAAAATAAAAGGACGCGGGACAGTTATGAACTTGGAGGAATTTCTTTCGAGGGAGAGCGATACAGTTTCCGAGAACCGGGTCGACGGAGATCGATTGAAATAAAATTCAACGACCCGCACACCTGTGTATATCGGACCTTGACGATACTCGTTGTTTTTCGAATCGCGAAGATGACTCTGTAACCGAGTCGAGTATTAACCTAGCGTATCGCAATCAAACGTAAAAATAGAAGTAAGCGCGTTATTTCCTCGTCGTCGTTTTACAAATTTATCGATGTCGCAGCGGACAGCCTGCTGCCGTATAATACTCTATTTCATCTTCCCTGGCTAGCGGCACCACGAAATAACAACGGGCCCCTCGCGAGTCGCGTCACGTGCATGTTTTTAAATTCAGAGGAAATCCGTAAAGTTCCCGAGTATTTCTCTCCCCTTTCGTATCGACATTTTCTCTATTTCGGTTCGTAATAACATTGAAATTCAATCTGCCCGTTCCGGCCAATAAAAATAAACCTACCGGGAACGTATCCCGATCATCGTTCTTCAGCCTTGCGCCAATTTTCTCTTAATCTGTGATCGAAGATCCAAGCAAAATGGCTACAGGGAAACGGGATACGAGCGATCGTAAATTTTGCAGTTCGACCCGAGTGAATTATCGCGAGTGCGATTATGCATCTTTCCTTCTCGCGTTGGCTACGCGCGAATGGATGCTCATCGCTCTGGGAAAACGCGTTTAGAAATATATGGGAAACCGAGAACTTGGAAAAATCGAATCGATAGAGTAGCTCTCGTGACTGATTCAGATTCTAGGAAGAAGTAAGCGTTTGGTTCTATTAACGAAATGGAAAAATTGTCGATGGAGGAATGGTGTAACGTGTCCGCTATCTGTACGCGATCTCGTCGCATTACTTCGGACATGACCGGGTCAATAAAGCACCGCTGTACCTAGCGGCGTTCCTTTACCTTACATCCTGTCGATGGTATAAAAATTCCTCAACGGGAACCCTGCTTATCCTCGCGAAAGAACACCTTGTTCCTTTGGCGATGCCGTGAAAAGCGAGGAATTTGCGACGCCGAAGCACGAGAACCGAACACGAGAACTTTAAAAAGAAGATAGTCTCGCATCGGATGAAAAACTTGCTTTGTCCTTCCGACTGCAGTTCGAACGAGCCGCGGAGATAAATTCCGTTGTCGTTTGTCGTAAATTACCATATCGCGTATAACCGTATTTCCCTGGATATCCAATTCGATTAAAATAAAATTCAATCGCGGAGAACCTTTTTCCGGCGTTTCCTCCTCGTCGCGTCGTAATTTAATTCTGTTCCGAACGAATGTTATTTATCGCAAATCACTCGACTTGTTGTCCCAGGAATACTTGGCTCGTTTCGTCGACGACCACCGCGACTAATTAAACTCTATCGATACGTTTCTCGCTTGTTCAGCTTGGATATGTCGCGACGTTCTTTTTACGATTCTGCCGTTGTCCTTTTCTCGCGAAAAATCGTTCCGCGTACAACTGACTGCGGTATACGTCGAGGGTGCGAGAAAACACGCGTCGGTTGTAAACGATGGAAGGTTTAACATTTCTAGGAAGAAATTACTTAGGCGTCGCTCGCGGCAATCATCGTGTGCGTGGATCGGGGCTTTACGGAAAGCAACATGGCATATTCCCACGCTGTTCGCGATTTCATGTCTCTTTCGTCGTCCTTTAACGGACGTTATATCGTGCCATTTGCGTTGTCGGATATTACCGTAACGTTGCGTTACAGGGAAAAAAGAAAACAGAATAGGCTAACAAGTTGACGCGTTTGCGCTTGAAAATCGTCCCGAGTGCTCGCAACGCGGGACACCCCTTGTCGAGAAATGACGCATCGTGCTCGGAAATCATTCCGAGTCGTTTCAACGGAAAAGTGCTACCTCTTCTTTTATGTGCTTTGTGTACGCCGTCGTGCTTGGCCTGTTTTCACCGGCCGGAGAACTTCGTTAATGACAATAATCGTATCATGCGACGGACGGCATATTAATGGATGAAAACGACAAGAAAAATACGAGGCAATTACTCGGGAGAGAAAGATCGCGGGGAGCGGCCGTAAAGTTTCGATACGCGAGGAGCTTCTGTAATTAAAAGTGCGTGGACGCGTGAGCGGTCGTTAATGGCTTTACGACGGGACGGAAGCAGGGGAGCCCGATGAAAAAAAAAAAACCTACAGGAATACAGCCTAATCCCCGTGTGTTCTAAATCTTGAGAAAATGCGCGCAAAAAAATAAAAGCGTTCCACCGGGAGCTTTATTCGCGCAATTTTTCTTTTATCACCGGGAGCTTGCAAGGGTTGTCGCGAAACGATGGTTTCAAAAAAATCGGTGTCTTTTCTATTAACGGTACACCTTCCGCTATAAGGGAAGAAACTGAAATTACGTAGTTGACGTTCAGTTAAAATTTCTTTCGCTTCGGCATCGATGCAAAGACGTACGATACGTGGGAGCCTTACGTTTCGTGTTTTCGTTCAACTCCATCTTCTTGGGTATGGGAGGCGCGAATACTACAAATATTACAAGTGTGTGGACCGAACGGATGGACCACTTTTAACTACGCGGAAGATGCCGATCTCGTCGAAATCAATCGCGCGAATAAAATTAGCGTTCGATTTATCCGCGTCACTTTCCAACCGAGTTCACCGAAGCTAAACGGTTACCTTTTCCACCCCGATAAATTTCTAGAAGTGCATCGCAACAAACGACCGATCAACGCTACGGAGAGAGCGTCGTTGCCCCGTTTTCCAGTTCGAATTTCGAACAAAACCGAACGCCAACAAGGCGAAAGAGCTTGCGTAGCCGACTGACATTGGAAAAAAGGACGCTACTCGTCTCTTTTAAGCGGAACGGTGAATACCGGGAACGCTGCCGCGGCGCACGGCAACCTAAGAACGAAATTCAACGTGCTGCAAAGAAATTTATTTCTTAGATTGACATTCAAAAGGAGCACTCCGCGCTTCCTTTAACTTGTATTATGAATAGAAGGGAGAGGGTGAGAGAGAGGGGGGGGGAGAGAGAGAGTACCGAAGCGAAATTTCCAGGGCGAGGGAAACATTTTTGCGCGCGAAGAGGCGCACGTAAATATTGACATCCAGGTATACGGTCGTCTCGAGACGCGAACCGTGAACCGCCGCGACACGGCAGCGCGAGCGTTCGTCGCTTTCGCGATCCGCCAAAAGTAGAATAAACTATGGTAATGATGCGACGTTTTCACTCACCGGCTCTCCATCCTGCACTTGCCCTCCCTCGCTTTGCAGTTGTTTTTGAAGTCGTCGAATATCTGACTGCACGGTTTGCCGTGTAAACAGACGCTCAGCGCATGATTGCAGGTAGGCAGCGCGTCGATGGGGTATGGGTCCTTGTCTGGAAAAACGACAGCGACGATTAATTCGGTTCTTCGAAGCGAGTCCGCGACGAAAGTTTGTCAAGGAATCGATGGGACCAGAGGATAACACGGGACGCGTTTAACTCTCCGCTTTGCGATGCGACGCGATGCACGCGTATCGACTACGTACTCGATCCATATTATTCGCGGATAGCGACAAGCGGCATTCAAATATTGAAGCAGTTCTTCTTATCCGACATCGATCGAACGTGTTAGTTTACGCGCACGAACGATTGCTTCGATCGCGTCAAATATGACGTATATCCTTCGCCACCCTAAGCTATACTGCGATCGTAACAAAGATCTTAAAATTTGGTCTGAACGTTAAATCTCCAAGAGTAAAAAATCTCTCGATGCGATTGTTTTCGTTTAAAATGGTTCGTTTCATAGACCAAGCACTCGCTCGATCCACGATCTTCGTGCTCGATAATCGTCCGAGACAGAGTTTCGCTCGGGAACAATAGACTCTTCGAATGGACCGTAAAACCAAGAACAACGAGCGAGACTGGGTGGGGGATATTCCGTGAAGAAAAAATACTTAAATGAAAAATTCGTTCGTTATTAACGAGTAGAATTCATCGTTCCGCCTGCAGCCTCGGAAACGAGGAAAAATAATTACTCGTCCGCTAGCGCGAGGCTCGCGCACGTAAAAATAATGAAACGGCGCGTCTGCAAGGGGCCAATGAAATAAAAACAATAAGAAGACGCCGGGCGCCCGGCGTCGGCGCCGAACTGAAGCAAAAAGAGAAACTAGAAAATAATAAAGGTATTCTCTTATCAAAGGAAGAAACGTGGTCCGGGAGGGTGCTGTGTTAAGAGACGAGGAGGTTTTTCCGGGTAAAGGCGGAAGAGGGTAGGGAATTTTTTCGCGAATAATTTCAAAGACCTCCGTGAATTTCCCGATAATATAAAACGATCGCAATTAAACGGGGTGGACTATACTTCGTTCGGCGATGAGGTGGACCGAAGGTGAAGGGGAAAATGAAAAAGAAATCGAGCGATGGCAGCCTACGCTTTATTCCAAAAATTGAGCAAGAAGAAAAACCGTAGGTAGCAATGCGCGCGAGATATGTATATATATAAACAAAGGGTTCGATGAAGTAAGGATAATAGCGGGGAGCAGAGACCGTAGAAGGGATGAACGGAAAGGGCGAGAGGATAGGATAAAAAAGAGAGTTTCGCTCGCGGAATCGACAAGCAAGAGGAAAGCCCATTCTTTTAGCATCGGTAAGAGCGGAGACGAAAGGAGAAAGAAAGCGATAGGGAAGGGAGGATTCGCGATGCAGACAGAGGGAAGGGGACAGTGGGAGGATCACGGCTGGAACAGCGGACGTGGGTGAAAAGAAGCGCATTGGGAATTATCCGTGAATCGTTCGAAAATGCTCAAAAGGCTCGACGGCCCGAACGAGTGAGCTCTCGGGAAAATGAACAATGGAAATCGTAGGAGAAGCCGCAACGGTGCGGAGGTTATAAAAGGGGCTACAGTCAAAGATATCGCGATTCCTTTGTTTTGTTCCAGCGTCTTTTCATCGAAAGGAAATGCCCGGTTGAGTAGCACCTCGATCAAATTTTCTTGCGTCGCATCTGCGAAAATGGCCAATACCTTTTTCGAGTATTCGATAACTTTCCAACGATTAACGTCGTTTGTTAGGGCAAGGACAGGAAACGTACAAAGTACTTTCAACGCTGACAAAATGTTTTTCACTCGCGTCGACCGAACCTTTCGAAAATAGAATTGACAATTTGTACCTCGTACTTCGATAGAGACAATTATATTCAGAATTTCAAACGGATCGTTTTGGAATTTATTTTAGTGTCGGTAGTTAGCCATTTATAGATCGAATAAATCGAATGGACTGCGTTGAGAGTAGCTAAAAGCATTCGCCGATGAATTGAATAAAAATGTAAGAAGGGAGCTAAATGGTCGGAGCGAAGTGGCACGAATCAGGAGTCAGTGTTCGTGGGAAATTAAAGCTTTCATTTCGGAAGGAAAGCTGAAGTATCTCGAGAAGGAAGCAATTAAGGAAGAAAATAAGTTCGCGTCTCGGGATTTCATCACTCGTGAAATCCGCTTTAAAAGATAAATTCAAGAATGAAACATCGAGCTCTTAGAGCGCGCCTTGGATAACGATCTCATTTTATTTGGCCCGCACTTTTCGAATTTCGAGAAATTACATCTTTTCTCTTCGTTCGAACCAACATTATGTAAGAGTATGTAAATTTGCAAATCATATTTAACTACGGTATCAGCTTTCGAGTAAACTTGTATTATCTCTCGATCTAACAACCGTTGTACCACTCTCCCCAACGTTTCGCTCGCCAAAGGGGCTTTCCCGTCTGGCGAAATAAGAAAGAAACGAAACAAGCTCCCGGGAGCTGCGAAAAGTTGCCGCCGTTGGACGGAAAATGGATCGGCCCAAGAGTACGTAAATTGTACGAAATGCGAGAAGTGGCGGGTTCGAGAAACCGAAAAGAGTATTTAAGAAATGAGTCGAGCGATAAGGAGATTAATTACGTTTATCCCGGCCGTGTAAATGACGCGAACGACTGAAAGCCGGTCATACGGGAGAGCAACGCGAATAATGAGAGCTGGTCGCAACGGTGGTTTGGAGATTGGGGAGCTTCGGCACTTAATGAGATTAAACTCGCTCTCGTAGTTGGAAAAAAGGAATCGCGGGAAAGGGAAAGCCGGCGGGTGAACGGGCCGGAAGAAAGAAAAAGAAATCAAAGGCCTCGGCAAAGCCACGCGCCTCCCTTTGCCCGGGCAAAGATCCGCGCGATGCTCCGTCCGAAGTCAACGCTAGTTCCAGAGTCCACGGAAAGCAACCGTTGCAGCTTATGCAACGCTTTGAAGCTTGCCAGCGTTTCCGAGCAATTCGAACATCGCAAAGAGAAAGAGGAAATCGGTTCCACGCTTTTCGCGTCGGTGCGTCCGGTGTAATGCGTTGCTCGCGCGATCGTTCCGGAGCTTCGCTAACGCCATTTCCAGTTTCGCGCGTCAAGTTTTTCTCTTGAGAGCGTTCGTGGTAAATTTCATGAAAAGCAGCTGCTTTCGCAAGGAGCTCCAGCTTTCGCGACAGAGGCAACATGGGAAAATTTGCGTCGATTCTCGGAATTTCTAATACTTTGCGGAACCGCGCTCTTCGTTAACAAAACATTTGCCGAACCATGCAGGGATAAAGAATCGTTTCGTTCTACCCTGAAATGTCACGGTAGTATCTCCCACCTGTTAAAACGTAAAACGCGACGATGCACTCTTGACGCTCCGAATTCCAACGTAAAGAATGACTGCTGCCGGTAACTTAGTAACGGAGAGACAAAAATTTGGTGAAACACGCCGGATCGCCGATGGAACCGATGTGGAATTACCGGAACGATAGTTCCGATAATCTTCTTCGTGCAAAGAAGAATCGCGACGAATGCGACGAGTAAATATCGTCCAAGATTGCAGACGTAAAGACGACCAGATTCCGTCTGAGAGTGCTCGAGCTCCCGGGTCCGATTCTTTTCGGACGAAGCTAGTCTCGAGTGCGTGCAATCCCAGCCAGAAGTTAAGGTTAAACAAGAAAGCGAACGCCGGGTCCGCGTTGCACTGGCGAGATTATTGGAAACGTCCCGAGCGGAACGCGTGTTCGCGGCTCGTTAAAAGTTCCCGAGGATCGTTGCTGACCGAGATCGAGAGCGTCGAGAGAAGTTTCCCTGACACCTGAACGGAATCCCTCGTTACAATCGCGACTCCCGGGTCCGATTAAACGCTTGTTAGAGGATTAACGCGTGGTCGTGAGCTCGAACGCTTTTTCATGGAAACCGAATCGATCTTAATTGATTTTCGTTGTCGCCGAGATTCCCGAGTCCAAACTTCGAGGACCGAGCGATTCCGTATTCGAAGGATTTGTAATTTCATGGTACGTCGCGAACCGATTCTAACTTCTCCTCGTTTCTTTCTCCTATTATTCTATTCGGTTTTACATGCTTTCAATCTTGCTTAATTTTCATCGTTCGCATTCACTTGGGTCGTGTAATTACTTCGAAGTCAAGATGAAAAGCAGCCCCGAGCTGTACCTCGTCTTTGTACAAATTAACCCTTCTCGCACAGAATGTACGCACTCTGTGCAGACATGCGCAACAAAGACGTTTAATAATAATAATAATTTTCCGCTCGTATAAAAGAAATTTCGTTACAAGAGAAATTGTTATTGCCTCGCAAAACTCTTGGAAAGATAAAACAATTTTCCTACTCGGAAACTTACCCTTCTTTAAGACGTAGATGCAGGGATGGTCGAAGAGGAAGTTCTGAAAGCTGTTGCAGTCCGGATCAACATGCGGCTCTCTGCAGAGGCACGTGGGTCGGAAGAAGGGGAAAGCTTGCAGAGTGCGCAGAGCCGCTTGACACTTTGTCACTGTCACCGTCGAACAAGCCACTGGAACAGTTAAATTATTATTAAGTGGAGTTGCGACCATTACCGACGACAAATACGCCTTCTTGGCGGGGTCTACGCGAGAATAAATTTCGTCAACTTCGGGGATTAAGCGCGCAATGTTAGTCGAAGGAATAAGACGACGCGTCTAAAGAGGAAACTTGGAAAACGCGAACGACGATATCGAAAATACAAGTACGCGATTCGCGGTTGATACCGACGCTTTCAGCGAACCGCGAAGAGCTGCGACGCGAAAGCCACGAATATCTAATTATAGAATTAATACGCCATTCGAAATGGAATGCGAAACATTTGTATCGCGGACGAGATATTCGCTGTTAAGTCGTTCCATTCTACGTTTTCGTGAGGATTACATTTCGTGCGCAATAATTGCTGGAAGGCGCGTCGACGTACGCCAGTAATGCCTACCTGTAAAGACCGCAAAATCCCATCGAGAAATTCGGTGTTACGAGAGCCGGGAGGCTCGACAGTGAGATTATCGTGCAAGAATGGAATGCTCGCGTTACACCGCAGGGAGCAATGAGAAGTCCTACAGTTGGGAAACCGGTTATAACACTCGAGGTGCCTCGATCGTTTCGGCAACAACCACCGAAGCTTCCGTAAGCGTACGTGACTCCCACGCGCGACCGTACCGATTCGACTGACCGTTGACGCGAACCCGATACCAACGGGCTTTACGTTTCAACGAATTTTCCGCGAATGGTGGGGACGAAAGGTCCTTATCGCGGAGCACGTCATCTATTGTATAATACAGAAGGCCGTTCTATAAATTGCCGTTGGCCGTTCCATTCTAATAAATGGTAGAGGGGAAAAATCCATACCGTATCCCGGGATGGACTAAAATTTTCTATCGAATAATTGTTTGCAACGAGTCATCGCGTATTTCCATTACGTGTTTCTGATTATCAGAGTGACGCGTTACTCTCCAGGTTCTCAAACGCTTCTTCGAAAATGAACTTCTCCCCAACGCGTCTGAAACTCGCCTGACCATGACTTACGATGGACCGTTACCGAGTCCAGAACTCGATCGATCCGAAAGGTCTGCCTTCTGGAACACCGGGTTACAACTTTTCCGGAAGCCGATGGAGAGACGGCAAACGAAGAGTCAGTGCTCTATCTTAAATTAAACATTAACTTCTGCCTGCCAGAGTGTTTTACTTTTCGCTTTGTAACTCGTGCTCGTTCGGACGATCTTTTCTCTTTCTTCCTTTCTCCGCCGTCGTTCGCGTCGTTCTCTCCCGTGTCAGCCGGCACTCTTTATTTCCTCGTCGACGGAATCTCGTTGAAATTAGGTCGCGACGAAGCCGACGCCGCGGCGGTTAACGTAGTTTCCATTGGTCCGCGAGAGTTTCGGACCGTCGTCGAGCGTTCGGAAAAATTACGCGAACAGAAATGGAAAAGATATCGTCGCCATTATTTGGAAACAATATTTAACGAGCTTCTCGCGACGAAGAAGCGGACCCTCGTCGACGAACGAACTTCTTTTCTGTTCCCTGTAACGGACACGTTCGTTGCCGAAGGGAATTGCGATTATCGGATGACAGAGTCGCGCTAATACGGTGTTACCAGGAAAGTCGGCTGAAAACTTGGGTCGTCATTTTTCGATCCGACATTCGACGGCGACGACGACATCTGGATTCATTACTTATACCGCTGCCGCTGCTGCTCTCGGTTATTACGAAACTTACGGTGTCTTGGAATAGTAATTAAGGCGCCCCCTCGTTCCCATTCTTTCCCCGAACGACGCTGTACTAATTAATCTACGTACAGGAGAATCTCGAAGAGAGAGAGAGAGAGAGAGAGAGAGAGAGAGAGAGAGAGGGTGTGTTGAAACTGCTTTAACGAGGAAATATTTTAACTCCTAAAATCGTCGCACGAGTAATTTCCACGGCTAGTCTCGACCGATCGTTGTTCCCTCCGTTCTCATACAAAAATCATAACTCTGACCGTAATTGAAACGAATAAATTTCGCGCGTACACGTTTGTAAAATTGTCGCCGACCTGGGAGCGTCTCGTCGATCTTGGCGAGAACTCCCATCGAGATTGAAAACCTTCGGGAAGCTCGGTGACGATCCGGCTAACTTGATATTTTCCTCCGGACTTTGATATTTAAATCCGACAATTTGGTACCACTTTAGAGTAATCGTACCGGGTGTCTCTTCACCCTGTAATTCTTCAAGAGACGAGCATCGCTGAAAACGAACAAAAAGTTCACCTCTGGGGTAGTTTCGCCGAGGATAATACGATCCTGGTAAAGAATACCGCTCCGATAAAAGGAAAATCGAACCGAGCGCTCGACACGAAACCGATGCAATTTAACAGCAGTAAAACGATACCGGGACCGACGACGTTGAAACACCGAGCGAATCAACCGTGCCAAAATAAAGTCACTCGAACGAATACGTAAAAACGGTATAATTAAAAGATTAATCGGTCGCCTCGACGAAGAGGACGGAAAGCGTCGAGTAAAATTCGCGATGCGTTATTTCGCAGGGATGAATCGATACGAGCGGAGGAGGATCCTTTATTCGACAGACCGTTACAATACACGGTGTTGCACAAAACCCAGGATCTAACGGCTGCAGTTGCAGCTGCAGCACCGCTGATACCGACCAGTCTCTCCCGTTTAATGGTTTCGTACCGCGCCTATGCACCGTGCACCACGAGCTCACATGGCCACTGGTAGATAGCGACTTTGGAGAACGACGGAGGACCCCGGAGAAAGCGAGAGAGAGAATACGCTAGGAGATCAGAGCATACGTATGTTTGTACAATCGTGCGGTAGCCATCTGCTTGTGTTTCCATAGGATGCACAGGTGATGCCCTGACCACCACGCAGAGAATTCACCTCCACGCGACGACCCCTTGTTTCTCCTTTCGTCGACTACCCCGAGGAAAACTGTCCAGTCCACTGTTTATCCACACTCTCCATCTCTCGATTCGAGTGTTTATCATTTGATTATCATTTGATTATCATCAGCGAATCAACGAATACAAATTCTTACACCGATAGTTCGATCTTATTTGTCGATTGAACGTTTGCTCCGCAATCGCCCCTGTGTCATTAGTCTCGCTAAATGAATGTTCTTTTACCTCTGGGGTAACGACGGTGTTGCAAGAACCCCGCGATGTTTTACAATTTTTATAACCGCGGAGGGAATCATCGGCCGCAGAAAGAATTTTAGCTGAAAGTTTCATTAGAACAGTCGCATTATTTCGGGAGTAACAACTCTAATTCCCGTGGAAATACGCTCTGGTTTTTGCAACGGATAACGATCCAATTATATCGAAATCACGCCAGGTAACTTTTCAGAAAGATTCGCCTCCGAATAGCGAAACATTCTTCGGCGAGGGGCAGCGATAAATAAGGACGCGATAACGCTTCGTATTCGATTCGATGTTCGATATTTGTTAAGCGCGTAAATATGAACCGCGTTCCCACCTACTTTCGACGCAGTTGCGTATCGCGAGATTCCAAATTTGTCGATCTTTTTTCTGAATGAAACATAAAGGACACGCGAGGAATCACCAAGAATCGTTTGATTACGCATTTATAAATTTCAATTTCTATCGGGCCATAGTGTGACACAGTCTGTTTCCTGGTAGGCAGACGAGTCCTGTTTTGTTCCGTGTCGTGCTTCAATTATCAGGATATGTACCGCGATGAACAGTCGGTGTGCCGATAAAAAGCACAACCGATCGTGGCCAGAGACCCGATACAACCGCGAGTTATAATTCATCGATGGCGAACAAAAGAAGCGATTCGAAAAACGAAAAGGTGAAAAATGTGTACGTATACCAACGGATAACTCGCACTCTCGGGGCGAATCTGAAGGGACGCAGACGCGCTTTCTCTCTTTTCCTCCTTTGTTCGCTCTTTTTTTTCTTTCTATCCGTTCTGCTCCGACACACGTTCACTCGGGAACACACGCGGACAGGTGCACGGGGGTGCTGCATACAACCGTACAATTTTCTCTTGTACGGTGTCTGTCTTTCTCCCTCCGAAGCCATTGTACTCGAGAACTGTGCGCGGCGCTTTGCCGTAACAACGTACATTGTATTTTCGAACAATAGGATCCTTCTGCCGCCCCCGTCACCCTTTTCACCCTCTTTGCCACCTTATCGGTCCTTTTTTCCGCGGCAAGACCACACTTTCCGCGCTTATTAATGGCAACGAGCAGCCGCCGCGCTTCGATTCGCGATCGCGTTATATTCGCGGCGCGATCCCCCTCTGAGTTATTGCTCCATTTCCCTCCGATAAGTTTCCGAGATGTTTATTATTCGCGAATTAATGGCGATCGAGTCTATTTTTCCCCTCGAATTACATTCCACCGGAATTCTGAATGAACCGATACGCTTCCGCCGCTCGTCCCCCTTTTGTTCGAATCGATGAATCGTTGTGCCGTTGATCTTGTTATTTGCTTCTCTCCCAGCCGTGCTCGAGCGAACGTTTATTTTCAAACGATGGAACCGTAATCGCATAGAATCGTAGCGAATCTCTCCCGAATCGCGAGCAAGTAGCTCCGGCGCTTCCTCCGGAGGAACGATTAAAAAGTTACGGACCGTGAAAATATAAAAGCGACGGAAGAGAAATGCCCGCGATGTTTCACGGCGATGAAACTTGGAAACTCCCTTCTTTCTTCGAATTTCATCTGGATCGAGTATCACGAATCCAGCGCTTAAAAGTAACGCTTCTCATTCTCCGTGAAGTTCGGTCGAGAAAATAATTAACCGTTTCATTTCGACGAAACTTGCCGGGAAATACGAAAGGAGCTCTCGGCTCGAACAAGCAAATCAATTCGAAGAATAAAACAAACAAGCCGACCGGTGAGCCTGTTCTTCGCTCTTTCAACCGATCGAATCGAGACTCGACCTTTACGCTAAAATTTTCCAAGCATCTCCGGCCGAGTAAGGGGTACTCGATTCTCGACGCGACGAGCATTCCTTTATGTATTCGGTTAGCTACTGGTTTCGCTGAAAACGGTAGGTACACGATAGAAGCGTACAACGGATGGTATCTACGTCGATACGCTGACAAGAATAATTCAAGACGCCTGGATTTCTTTTTCGGATGATTACAGGTCTCGGGAATTCGATCGGTTACGAAATCGTTATCCAGCCAGTCTGTCGCGTGCGGTGTCTTCCACCCCCGTCCCAGACTCGATTGCACGCAGCCACCACGTGCTACGATATCGCCGCATTCGTTCGCAAAGTGATTTTCGTCCGTGCGCATAATAACCAACGACGGGACAGAGTTTCCCCCTACGAACGGGGTAGAGCCGGCGTTCGAGGGTTTAACGGAAGGATGGTTTGTCTACCGGTTGCCATAACAAGGGACGAAGGGCTGCGCGCTCGTATATTCCGGATCATTTTACCGTATAAACGTTTAAGCAGCAAATTGATTGCACCTACGGCTCATGCTAAACCCAATAAATGTAATCGTGCTCACCGATTATATCGTAGCGAAATCGTGTGCGATCGCGCGCGTAATCGAGCACGTAAATTTCTACGCGAAGCCGAACGATTAAACAGCGCTGATTCGCCGTACTCGAAGTAAATACTTTTTCAAGTATCCGCGTTGTCGGAACGGTTTTACGGTAACAACGCGGCACGGTAAACGTTTGCTCGCGCGTATACTTGGCGAAATGAAAAGCTCCCGACTCCGGTAAACGGTAACCACCCCTGGCAATTCTTTCGTGCATCGGCCTTACAGTTTTTCCATCTTGGGAGTTTCACAAAACCATTTTCACGAATCCACTCGGCACGCAACCCGTCGACTCGAGAGTTACATCAGGGTAGAAATTCCTCGTCGCTCGACAAATGGTTCTGTGCTTACTCCGTTGAGCGGTTGAAAAACTAGCCCGCTCGTTCGACGTTTAGCAAGAAAGTTTCCTGAAAAGGATGGTGCGAGCTGCAGATAAAACGCGTCGATACATCGGGAATGGTTTTCGATAACAAAGTTCTAGACGCATCTCGCGCACTCGACGTATCTTAATATCCATGAAATGTAAATGTTTCAACGTTGATACACGGTTAACCGAGATAATCTGGACGGTAACGTAGTTACGTTTACATGGAAGTTTCGCGTTAAAGCGCCGGCTAACGGCACTTTCGGTGCAACGCGCGCCACGCCTTTTTCCTTAAGTTTTGCTTGAAAATTGAACGATCGTTGGAACGTTGTGAAAAAGACCCTCAAGGTAGAAGCTGCGATAGTAACTAAATGAAAATGGTTTCTTCGCGACTCGAGCGGAACCTCATAAAATGACGCGGAGTCTCGTTGAAAATTGTACCCGCTGGAAATTTCGGTCCGCGTTCAAAACAACTCGATGTTTTCGAGCTCCTTAGGATCGAGGATTATTTAATAATAATCGAGACGATCCAATCCTCGATCCGATCTCGTTCTACTCGAGAGTTTTCGTTTAATTTCTACGCGTTTCGCGGATTCGTGACGCTGTTGTATCTCGGCCAAAGTGTAAATGGAATTTGCACGAAAAGGCGCAAACGTTTCTAAATTGAAAATTTATACGGAATTCTTTCCCTACCAATTGCCGTTTCCACACCCCTGGGAAAATTACAACCCAAGCTCCCGTTGCGAAACTTGAAACTAAAGTTAACGAGGCACGCTTCCACGTGTGTAACGGAGTCCGGCTGTTAATCAAAGAAATTCCTTGAAAAGGAACGCGATTTCACCCTACCGACCGTTTTGCTTCGTTTCGCTTCGACTTTTTCGAGATCGATTTATGGCTGTTGTCCTATCATATTCGTTCACCTACGATCGATCGGCCGTAAAAATTGAAAATTAGGGAGCCCTCCCTCGAACGATTGCCAGGATTATTTCTCTTTCGATTGATTAATTCGGCTCGGAGTTACGTAGCAAGTAAATTCGTTCATACCTTCCGGCGTAATCGATAATTTAGCTCGAGCTCGAACGATCAATCATCCGCTCGGCCAACTGTTGACCAAATGAAAGCGTTATTTCAAATGACATGAGGAGTCCCCGTGCGGGCTCGGTTTAACCTTTAACCAGACCGTCGAATATGGGACAGGAAACATAAACCTCGGCTTGTGCAGTCGCGCGTGCCGCGATTTGTACGCGGTATTTACCGGAGTTATAAATAACCCGACGATTTGGCGTTCCGTTAATTATGACAATCATTTGGACTTGCCAATTGTCCGAGTAATCAGGCTCCGCTGAACCGATGGCGTAACGTTGCGAACACCGGCAAAACAATTTTCCCTCGCTATGGAACGCAGAGAATAACAAACAATGCGGGGAATGATTTCGATACGAGTCGCGTCGCTTCGATCGAAAGAACATTTTCGCTAAAATAGACCGTATACTTTGCCCCGATCGTAGCCATTCGACTATATACGAACCAAAGAAATCACTCGTTTGCCGAGGAGGAGTAAGTTGCAGCTAGTAAATCCGCTGGAATCGATCGTTATGGCCGGCGTGTGTACACTTGCGCGCCACTACAGCTAAGTCCGAAAGCGGGGGGGATTAGTATACAGCGATAAATCAGAATTAATTTGAACGTCGACGCTATCCCTTTTAACGGTGAGTTTTACTTGGCCGACGAGGCGAGGAATCAAAAAGGGAACGAAAGGCGAACAGAGGAGAAGCGGATGCAAGGGCGACGCGACGTAGCCGAGGAAGCGAGAGAAGGGGCGGTGAGCGAAGTCGAGGGAGATTTATAAATCCAAATAAACGTTTGGAACCTCTTCTGCCTTGCAGATTTCAAACGATCGCGATTCCAAAGCGAATTCGAGTATCCCCTTCTCCTCGGTTAATATTCCCTTCCACCGTTATTCATTGCTCCGACGTATGATTCAGCAGCGACGCAGAGGATCATAAGGGTCCTTTAACGTCAACTTGACATTTGAATTTTAAAGTGAATCGGATCTTTCTATCGTAGCGTGGCCAGCGGATTATTTTGTACCTGCTTGGCCGAAAGCGGACGCCCGGTCCAGCCGAAAATAGAAGCACGATCGATACGGCCAATTAATTTGCCATTAGACCGATTAATAATTTACGAGCGTGTGTTCCGCAGTCTAGTAAATATTTGATAACCACCGGGTCACCAGAAAAATGTACGCGACGCTCGGATCGACCCTTGGAAAGCTAAGTCTCGCGAATAAGCACACTTCGACTCTCGGTTGGACTAACGACGATTACGTCTGTGTCGTAACGAGTCCTACCGTGAAACAAAGCTCGATTCGTGAGAGTGCATCACTTTTTTCCCAATCAGTTTACCAATTATTCCAAACAAGTCTTACTAATTCGTTTCATTCGATTACATATTCCCATCGATTCCAGACAATCGATGAATAATTCATACGGTCGGCGAGTACGCAGGGGATCCACTATAATTACGTCGCATTATCGTGATCAACTCGACCCCCGCTCTCTCGTAAACTCTAATATGTGAGATCTCGAAGCCTGGATACCTACCGTCTTCCAAAGACGACTCGATGCGTACCCTGGCGCTCAAAGTTTGGAGCAGACGCCTATTTTAAAGCTCGAACGATGCTCCAAAGTTTTTAGCGACGATGTACAAAATGAAATGTAGAAAATGAAAACGTAGAAAGAGATCTTTTAAAAACACGTTTGATTTTTCCAAGTTCCCGTCTGCTACGTTTAGCAGCGATTATTGCCGAGGTGTAGCGAGCACGCTGCTCGAAAAGAAGTAAAGACAGTCGGAAGCTACGAGATCTAAACGATCGTTCTGGGTATTCCGACTAAAGTGCTCTGCGAGTCGGTGGCTGCTAGAGAGGGTGGTCGTTATTTATGGGAGTAAGTAGTACCAACCCCAAAGTGCCATCAAAGCCTTTTAATAAGGGAGTCTTCTCGTTCCATATCCTCCGGCCGACGCGTTATTACTTCGGATACCTGCATACTTGGAGCGCCTCCGTCTGGCTCCCTCTCCAACCCTCGACGGTTGCCTTTCCCCCCCCCCCCCCCCCGAGATCACCGGATACACACGGACGAGACTCGCGTACCTCGCGAATAGACGATTCGAAAAGAGTCCTGCGAGCGAAACGAGCAGTTCATATTCACGTTCGAGGCTTTAGAAGTGTCCGTGCACATGGACCGAAGCGTCCCGAAGGTACGCGAAATCCCAAACCCACTTGGTATCCACCCCCGGTTTACCACGCATCCTCTTTCGACCGATTCGCTGGACAACCCCTCCAGCAGGCCGGCTGTCAGTCGCACAACCTCGGGAAACTCCAAAGGCACGTTCGCGAAATTTCACATCAGACGGGAAAATGGAAACTGAATCCTTCCTGTCGTCCCAAATGGCCGAATGCGCCAGCGAAAGCAATGCTCGCTAGCCGATTTGTCACCGGCCTTTCCGAGTACGATAACGCGATAACGAGGCTGACTTTCCTCGTTTTCATTGTCGGCCGCCGAGAGGGATTTTTAGCTTCGCGCGTTAATCCGCCGGCTCTCGTAATTCCATTTGAACGCCGTATTTTACCGAAAACCGTGGCTACGCTTCGGAGCGCCTGTCTCTTGTCCGAGTCAATTTTTCATTGGAACCACGGGTGTCGAAATACAGTTCGATCCTCGAAGAAACATGGATCCCGAACGCATCGGAGAACTCGAAATACCTTCTACGTCTCTCCTCTCGAACAACATGACATCCGTTTCTAAAATTCAGCGAAATTTCACAGAAAATTGCCAATCGCTAGCTGAGCGCGAGACGACGATGATTCGATTGCGCTTTATTTTCAAAAGGTGAACGTCACGGAATGGAATCCTATCGGGAAACGGAGTTCTTCGAGTGAAGCGGATTAGCGAGACCCGAAAATGGACCAACGGGATATCCACGAGATAATGATTTCACGATACGTATCACGTTCGAAGAAATATTGAATTTAAACATTTCGTTGAATCTGGAATTATTTCCGCGCGACGCAACGCAACGCGATACGCTGCATCGCTCGGTAACGAATCGTTATTTTTGGATGAAATAAAAGCGCTTAATAATACGGGAACGTAACGACGAAGCGATCTCGCAAATTAAAATAGCACGAAACGTGGGTAAACTGGATGTAAAAGGAACGATGTAAAATAGCTTGTAAATGGATAAACAATGATTCGTGTGCGACGATCGTTTCGCGATAATTACTCGAGCGTTATTATAAACATTCGATCGGCGAGCTCGGATTATTTAGGACGGATCGCCTGTTAACGTCAGATAAACGTTAAAGAACAGTTTACGAAATAGCTGCGCGCTATCTCGAGAGATTTTCCACTACCCAATGATCGTTTCCATCGATAAAGCTCGGATGAAATGGGCGTTTGCCGACAATATTCGTCTTATGGGGTACTACCGCGCGAAATAAGGGTCGCGGATCAGATTATGCCACCTACAACGGTTGTTCGGAGGATGTTAACGATCTAGAAGACCGTCAGTATCCGATGTTTCCGTTGGCGTTATCGAGGCTGTTCCGCCCGCGCCGATAACAAATCGTCGATTCCGTGTCTGGAGCCCACGGTAGATCGAAAAAAATCGACGAACGCGGATATGCATCCATGGCGCTCGAAGCTGCATTTTCGAAGAAAAGCTTTCCAGTCTAAGGGACACCGGTGACACGGTCGGAAATGCGTCGAGTATATCGTCGGCTTCCGGTTGACCTGCCTCCGCGCGTTCCATAGCCGAAATTTCGGCTGGGGCGGACTGCGAACCGGAAGCCTCGCCGGTCGATATCTCGATTCACGTTCCGGCGGTCGCACTGTTTATGGACGGATGATTATGAGCTCGTTGAACGTCCATCGGCGAATCCGACGAACAAACGTGCGCCGACAGTATAAACGTTGCAATATCGCGTCTGGGAATCGTAATTTTAGCGTAATTTACAATAATTGCTCGGGATTTGCTCGCGCGTGTACAAAAACTGGCTGAATGCCTCCGGATCTCTGTGCGGATCGGCTTTGCGCGTATAAACGGTAATTTTGTAATTACGCGAAAACACAAATTTATCGAATAAAGAGATCGAAAGGTTCGCTCGAAAAAGGTGAAAGTAGACACCGGTTCCCTTTCACTCGAATTTCCCATGGGGTGCTCCGAAAATGATCAGACTCCTAGAATCGTCAGGTTGAAGAATTTACGCGATCCGCCTTACGATACGATTTCCGCAGTACGATGCGTTTTCTTCTTTCTTATCCGCGCGATCTTTTCGCCTTTAAATCTCGAAATTACACGGTACAAAACCCGCGTGGACTTCCCTCTCGTTGTCGATGAAATCGACGAAGCAGAAATTTCTCTGCTAAGTGTATTATTAACAACCGCTTTCTCTGTAGCCGTTGCCATCGCGCCCTGTAACGCGATAATCCGATAGCAAAGGGAGACCTATTACCAGCACCGGTAAACGCCAAATTTATAATCGGTTAACGATCCTGGTGGCACGTCCGAATCGCCGATGGTTAATATTCCTATTGTCGCGTAATATTCCTCAACCACGCGTTAGAAACGATTGTAATTTTGCTAACAGAGCGGGTACGTTGTGGGAGAATTGTGTATTAAAAATCGGCTCGAACCCGACGTTTCCCGGCTTCTAAGGTTCCTTTAAAAAGGCCTGCGAAGAGACAGAATCTGTCCTAAGGAAAAAAAACCAAACGTACATCTCTTGGCGACGAACGAAACGAGCTTCGTAACCTCGCTGCACCTTTAAATCGTTTACTTCTACCACTTTCCCAGCGATACTCACCGTATTCGTGATAGTTGTGGTTTATCGAACAGCTAACCACCGATTGATCCTCCGCGCGGGATTAAATTGAAACTCAACGACGTCTGTCCCATCGAAACCTTTGAAACGCGACACAACGAGCATTCGAAGCTTGAAAAAACTTTCATCGATGTTTTCCGCGGAAACGTAGAGACTCCGACTCGGAAATACTCTCGACGCTTTCGAATTGTTCGAGATTATTTTTCGCGTAGAAACTTCGTTCCGCGAGAGACAAAGCAATATCGACGTCGAGGGCAAAGTTTACAAGAGAAATAGTAGTTCCTAATTTAAAGGTTCGACCAGCGCGGAAGAATGTGCGAGATAGTTCGACGCGAATTTTCGTCGTTTCCTCGAGGTGCGTCGTCAGCTGTATCGAGTCGATTGTTCATTTTGGCGCGAAACGTTTCCAGCCAACTGGATTTCTTTATCGTCTGCTTTTGGCCACGAGAGAACGTACTAATTAATTCGCCGAACTACCATCCGGAAAATAAACCGTTTTTCTCGGCAAACGCTACGCCGCGATCGCGCGCACGATACCTCTTAACGTTACTTTTTTATTTACAATAACGACCTTGCTTCTAACGATGTGGATTTTTCGACGGTCGCGTCGCGCGGATCGGAATTTCGCGGCACCGAATCGCGCTTGAATAATAAAAACTCAATGCAATGCCGGGATTTCGGTCGTTGGGTTCGTTCAATTTTTCCTGCAAACGGTACATCAATTTCAGCGAATACACCAACAGTAGTCGCAAGTGTCGAAAAAGTGTCAAAATGCGCGCAATATTTTTTAATAACGCGCTATCAACGATGAGAATTTCTCAGTATAATGCGGTTATGTTCCACAAAGCATTCTCTTCTCTCGGTGCACGGCTACGCTTGAACCGCGATAATATCAGGCTCCCAAACTTCGTTTAATCGGTAAATTAAATACGAATTAATCTCATTTGTCCCGATTCGCGTACGAGAGAGCACGTATTAACGGCCTCCCCTCGATTTTACTTTCACCGAACTAGACTAACTCGATTCGAGATCTTCTCCTTTCGCTTGTCTCGACACCGGAATCGAGTCGCGGCTATATTTGCGCCGTGATTTTCGTTCATTAAATCGAAATTTAATTCTGTGTCGCGCGTGAACACCGGTAACGCAGTTATTTAACTCGCAACCGACGTGGGCGCGCAAAACACCGAGCTTGTAAAAAGGGCTTTCGTAAAGGGGAACACTTGATTGAGCGCGGGTATAAAATTCAGAAAGTTTGAAATTGAATCCGGTAGCAGACAGATCTAATTACTCGTTCGGCGATACGCGCTGGCGGTTCGTTCAAGAATCGCACAATTGCTCGACGGAGTCGGAGCATCGCGGATATAATACGACACTCGAAAGGCACTCCGAATATTAGTATCGGATTACTCAAGACTCATCCGAGATTTCCTTCAGATTATATTGATTCCCGATATCGTTATCGGTTCTCGATACGCCAAGTCAGGAAACATTCCGCGGGATGACCATCTGCTTTTGGCTCGTAACAAGATCATCTCGAAAGGCAGCGACAATTAATCGAATCAAAAAGTATTTCCAGCAAAGCCGTTCGTTGTTTTCCGTGCTAATAACGAAAGATTATTAGCACGGAGAAGAAGGAACAACGTGAGGCAGCTTGACCCGCCTTCAGACCACCTACAACACAGAGTGTTCCACTTTCATCGACCCGAGAGAATATCGCGAAATTCATTAGCGCTGTTGAGAAATGTATCGAAAAGGAAAGGCTCCCGATGACGACGTTAATCGCAAAATATCACCAAAGAGATCCATCGATCGAAAAAAAAAATATTCCTCAATCATCGGTGCGGGTGAAAGGGCCTTCGGCTTATCAGCGCGGGTTTCAGAATAATTTACGATTTACGTCCTAGCCGACCGTTGCAGCGCGTAACGCGATTTCCATCGCTACGCGGATGCAACGGGAAGAAGGAAAAAAAGAATCTACGGGAAGAGAAACGCGACTAGGCGAAGAGCAGGCGAAGAAGTGCGAAAAAACGAGGTCGTCGACCGTGTCCCTGGTCGGCCTCGTTTTTCCGCTTCTCGTTACGTGGAGGAAGGGAAAGCAGCCTCTGCTCGACGCCCTTCGACTTTGCGAACCCGTGGCCCGAACCAATCGTTCCCTCGAGAGCAATTATTTAAAACAAGAAAAATACGCGAGGGTGGTGGTGAATTTTTGAGGTGGAATCGAGTCGGAGAAAACTGGTTCGGTACTCGAACGAAACATCCGGAATTTCGAGCTTTGCATGTTCGCACTTCTGGCGAATATACAGTTGTAGTCGTTGAAATTGCATCTTACTTCGAATATACCGATATCTCTAGTATGATTTTAACGCGAGCGGTAACAACCGCGTTTATCATCCAGCATCAAGGATTTGATTTACGTTAAATAAACGAAACCATAGATTTGATTGCTTACCCAATTCTGGACCGCAGACCCTTGGTAGAATTTCTAAAATGGCGCTGCAAGACGGGTCCTCGAAGCACAATTGACGCGCGTAAAGACAGTTCAGTATTGCAACTGGTACTTTGATGTCGGATCCTGAAAGCAGAAACATTGCACCGTTAGATATAGAACAGAGATAAAGAAAGTTTACGGGAAGAGGGAATTTTTGATCGCGATCAGCTACATTGCCGTTCGAAATTATTCATTTACAATTCATTTACAGTTACAACCGGTGAAGAACGACTCGATAACAGAACGAAAAACGAGATAGGAAAGATAGAAAACGAAGAATGGAAGAGACGGAAAGACAGCGAGAACTCGAACGGATTTTTACGAGCCACTCGCGAAATGAAAGTCGATAAAGGAACAACAGCACCTTCGGTAATTAATTACGAAACGTTCGCTACCGTTCGGAACAGACGTAAAAAAATTAACTATCTCGCACGTTTATATATAAAGATCACTCTCATCGCAGTCGTCCGCGTACTGTTCGCGATGCTCTCGGAAGATAGACGGATCTCCATCGAATCGTAAATCGATTTCGAGCCGTTTAATAACCGAGCGCTGTTCTTTCGAGCTGCTCCGCGTAAGGACTCTCACTTCCGACCTTCGTTTTTACGATTCCGCGACCATATTTTCATCGGCTGATCTCTTTCCGATACCGTACTCGAGATATTCCGCGATTATCCGTCCTCGGCGAAGCGAGAAGTCTAACTTTTGTGAGTAGCGAAAGGCTAACAAAACATAACGAATGCTCTTCGACGCGCACGTCGTTTTTATACAGGAAATCTAACCGTCCTTCGTTTCCGAGAACCCAACTATCCGAGCATATTCCGAGAAACGTTACGAACGACAACAACCAACATTCTTACCGTTTGTAGTCGCGAAACGAAGAGTAACGTGGGCCACGGGACACCAAAAGAAACTTTCCAACCGCGAAATATTTCATGCGTGCGAGCAAACATGAATGTTTAACAGCTCGTGCGAGTGCATCGTGGAAGTTTGCAACGTTCCACGATGGAACCGTTCGCTTTTTGTCGCAGATGTAAATTTATTTCGTCTAACAGCTACGACGGAACGAAATGAAACGACGTCAGGTCCACGACTCGCGAGCACCGCGAGGAAACGGAACATTTCCGTCGCAACTCCGTTTCCCTTATTTCAATTAGGTTAAACACAGAAACGACACTGCGATCGAGATCGCAGAATAATATTTGCATTTCGCTTTATTAGCCGTGAAAATGGTAAACCTTCCTCCATCTCGCTTCGTTTGATAATTATTCTTCATTTTCCGCGCAACCTTTTTCATTGGACGTTTTCGCGTTTCCCGTGGTTTTATAATCCGACGTTATTTTAAGTGGATGAAGCAAAATCCCGTTCCATTTCGCGTGTCCCGGCAGATTTATGTCAAACGAAGCCACGAGGAAAGTAAGCTTGTTGAAAGTTGAGTAATGCATGTAACCCCTTAAGATTAGAACTTGGTCGCTCGAAACGCAAAGCGTATTTCCTCTTCCACGCGGAAGAATCCGCGCGATTCTGTTGCCGGCGTGGCGCGAATATCCCACAAAAGGTTATCGTAACGAGAATATTTGTATCGAACGCGGAGTTTCTTATTCCCCAGCGTGTCACCGATTTATAGTCGCGCGATAAAGCACGAGTGTGCAGCGTACAATCGTGTCGCGTATTGAGCCATTCCGACAGCGGTAACTAGCAGAGATACGAGGCACGTATGTACGTAATACGTAAGCGCGAGCTACACCGTTACAATAATAACGCGACTTACGCGACCGTCCATGAAACTGCGATTAATCGCGATTTACCCCTGGCGACGAGTGACTGCAGCACGAAACGCAAAAATACGTAAACAAACGCGTAAATAATATTCTACGGTGGCTCGATAAAGTCCGCGGGCTAAAGGTGGTCGATCGAGGCGTCGAATCCTAAACAATTTTAATCGAGGAGAACGCGGTGGCGGAAGCGATGTCGAGTACGGGAGAATCTCCCGCGAGAAATCGCGAGGATGAAAAAGGGATATAATTCGATGCGACCGATACCGAGCGAGCACACTCTAATCCATACGAAGCCGGAGTATTCGTCGTAAAAGCGTCTGGCAGCAGGGTCGAGCGTTTTATTTCCGCGAGGAAACGAGCACGCGAGCGTCGCGTCGTGGAAAACGATAAAGCATCGTCACGGATACAGCCATAATCCAGTTCACCGGCATATTGACGGACACACTTGGGCGGTAATGCGTTACGAGTGCGGTAATGCCAAATAGCCTGGCGCGTAGTGTGTAATCGTGCGACGCATTATGATTCACGATCGCACGCGACCACGATAAAGTTTGGATGTGCGGCCACGCGAGTACGCGCTTTCCGCGCGCCAGCTGTCGGCGTGTCGCGTTTCCACTGCGGAAAATCGTTGCGTGTAGATTTTCGCGGCTAAACGAAAACGTTGTCCGAGAATTGTCTCGTATTGGCGCGAATGTTGCACGATCTATAAATCGTTATCTACAAATCGAGAAGAATCTTCCGATACGATCTGCTTCGGCGAACGTTGTCAACGAAACATATTCGTTCAACGCGCAAATCAATGCAGCTCCAAACATTCGGTCCACCGCATGCCAAGGGACTTTTCATTGCCAATGGTCGACGAACGATCGAGCTCCTTTCCCGACGAAGAAAAGGAAAAGAGAACGATGCGAAATCTTATTTACTTCGACGTCACGGTCGTTCGTCTCTCCGGAACAGATCACGAGAAGGCAGTAGGGTGGACGGAGGAAGTTTGGTTCTACCGCGAAGATCTTTACGTGTCTTGACCATAGAAGTGGTACAATGGTCTCTGCCAAACAACCGATCGTAACTTGGGACGAGATAAAGGATATCTCTCCGCCTCCTTCCAGTCGCGGCCGTCTTTTTTCCACCTCCTGGTGCTTCGTCCTTCGACCGAGTATTGCCGAAACGTGCTCAGAAACTGGTACCATCGACAGGACGCCGCGCGCCGCGCCGCGCCGATTACCCTTGGACTCCCTGTGTTCTACGAGCTGTTTTCTTCTACCTCGTTTCGACGACGACCACTGGTAATCGCGCGCAAGATTTGCCTCGACTTACAATTTCGACGCCAAAACGAAGAACCGAATCATCGCAGTCAATTTGCGAGTCTTCAAACGGACGATGCTCGCCCATTCGTACAAGCAATAGTTGGCGACTATCTGCCGCAGGCTGTTCTAAATTCAAACGCGAGAACATTCGTTCCTGGACTACGATGTCCGCGCTCGAACGTTCCCTCGCTCTTTGAGAATTCTTGCGCGCGATCGTCGCCCTTGCCCGCGGCACTGAAACAAAGAGGCTCAGAAAATTCGATTTGATTCACAAAGTTCCCGGACATGGTAGTTTAAAATTTCATCCCAAGACCATGGAGGCAGAGTTGCCCGTAGCCCGGAGCCGGTGTACCGTCGCGACTCGGGCTGTTTCTTCCACCGAGGCGCAGGGCTTTCTTCCTAAACCGACGAGTGGAAGTCGCGGAACGAAATCGAGACAGCCGACAATCGCGATCAATTTTCACCGACTTTTATTGCGAAGACCTCGAGATCGGGCGTACCTCAACGTCCAGGAGTCGGACACTTTATCGACAGTCGAACAAGTTTCACGGTGTTCGAGTCGATAACGGTCCCGGACAAAGGTAAGAAAAAGCAGCGTAACGCGGTTGCAAAATTACACAAGATTTCGTTGCGTTTCAAAGCAACGAAAGAGGTCGTGAAACGTGCTATGGCCACCGGGGCTTGCGTACCTCTTGCGTCGAGAGTCGCCGAATTAGAGGGTAACGCGTTTAAAGGGGAGATAAACTTTATACGGGACCGAGAGCAGTTTCGCCAAAGAGATTTCGAAAATTCTGTTCGCCGCACGAGCACAATTAGGTGGCGGAGGAGCATGCATTCCCGCCAGGGAACTGCGGATTTTTTGCGTCTTTTATCGCGCTTCCTTCGCGTACTCTCAACGGTGCGTCAGAGTATATACCGTACGTATGTGTCACTGGGCGAGTGCATAATGCAGGCATTGTGCGCAGTTGCTGGTTATTGCATGAAACGGGTAACATTTACCAGCGAACCGTAAAGTGCGCGACTTTTTATCACGCCTCTGTCCCAGCCGCTTCGACGGCTCGTGTAACTGCTGAACAGACGCCGCGCGGCGCGTGCTGCACTTGACGCTCGAGTAACTTCAATTTTCATAATTGAAGAAACAATCGGATGCGAGCAAAAGAGGCCGCTATATTACGAGGATATTCAAGACAACGTTTAACTGCCCTGACGCTAACGTTTTTCAGTTTTTCCGAGGATCAACTGTACCGAAGAAAGTGTCCGGACCCAACCGATGCCACGGGTCGAGCACAATGGCCGCATTGTACGGCTTCCAAGGGAAGATACGGAGTTTGCTTCGAAGAATACACCATCCGCGCGAATTCGAGTCGAATCACGAACCCGTAACAGTTTGAAAATTCTCTTCCGTTTTCGCACGGCCTCGAGCTATTGGATTCCGTGTACGTTGCTTTACAGCCCGTCTTCCGCGACGGTGGAAAAGAATCGACGAAAAAAAAAACGGATCGAAAAGAAAACGGAGCCGCGAAGAAAAGAGGGTTTCGGTCATCAGCTGGAATACCTGTCGACGTGTTTTGCATGCGCTGCTCCTACACTCGAAAGGACGCGATCGTGCCGAGTGCTTTCAATCCTGAATGGGACAAAGAGATGTTCGGATTCCGGAAGTGCATCCTATGAAATCGCGAACGCTCCGAAAAAGTACGGTTCTCTCGATCGTTTAGTTTAGCCTGATTTCTCGAAAGCTAATAAAATATATTTTACGATTGTACATTTCGGAAACGTTATGGTTCCATCTGGAATAGTACAAATGGCGCGTTGGACCTCGGCGAAACGCATTTCGTCCGCTCGTTGTCCCAGGAAACAGAGAAAGATTATGGTTTTCCGTGTTCCGAGCGGACGTCGAATCAACATGCAAAGATTCCGGTGTTCGCGATGGTATTATTATTCGCTGGAATTACATTGATTTACGCTCGTTATTCGTCATCGTCGTCGTCGCTAATAAACTCGAGCGTATCGCGATAGGTCAAACGACGCGCTAGCGGTTAGATCATTTCGCCTGGAGGTCTCGATCTTCGTCGAAAACCAGAAGAGTGTCGTCGTTGGAAATGTTACGCGACGCGTGTAACAGCGCACGAATCTGTTCGTCGATTCGCTTGTACGCGAAATTGCGAGTAATTGATACGCTTGCGAACACGTATCGCGTAGCAATGAAAAACACCGATACGGTATTTGCTCCTCGTTGGTCTTACCAATCGAAATGACGTTTCGATGGATGACCGATCGCTGGCACGTAATACAATCAGGCTTGAAACGTAGATAACCAATCCGCGCACGTTCGAATTAATTCGGAAGGGGGGAAGTGGGAATCGCGATACCATGCAAGCGACACGCTTTTATTTCCACGAATAAAATAATATTTTGACGGGCGAATTTGTATAAGCCGAAACAGTGAAATTTACCGCCCCGGCTAGAAATCGCGTCTGTAACTGAAATTAATTTCACCGGTCACGCTTTACGCGCTTTGGTTGATTTACAGGCGCACGGATCGAACGCGTAGCCCCTTCCGTGTCGTGTCGCGATAATGCCGGATTAATTTCTCGCCATGTTTCGAACGGCCCAGCTGGAATAAAATTCTTTAACCATTCACGATCGATACCATTCTATTTTGCAAGGTTTCGACAGTGTTCGGGATGCGTTCGATCGCTGCCGGCATCCACGTCGCGCAATCCTTTTATGGTTCTGCTCGTGAGTGTCATTTGTGGTCGGATTCTTCTCCGTGGGCTCACATTTGTTGCTCCCGGCGAAACTTTTCTCGTCTTCCAACTGAAAGCGTTTTCTGATAATCCGATACTCGGGAAACGCAATTTTCTTTCCGTCTCCTCTTCCTTCCGTGCTTTGTTTCCTTTTCCCCGAATCGCGACCCGCCGATCGGACTACGTATTCTTTCGCCTAACGTTAACAATTACAACTGGGTGACGGAAGGTAAACTCGTAAAGCGACCAGGTATCGTTGCACCGAAGCAAACCATCGTTCTTATCGGGATTATTGCTACAGCCATTGCTCCTCTTTGTGTCGCTATTGTTAAAGATAACCTTGCACCTTGCTCCATCGTAATTGTTTAAACGGCTATTCTGGTTACGTTTAAGTAGATGGAAGTGTACGGGATAATGTAGATTGTAACGCGACTGGTGACACACAACGCAGATATTACCGTGTAAGGCCAACGTATTACGCGATAATTAGTTTCGCAACTAGAACAGCGCACCGGTCGCGAAATCTACGATTTCATCGTTACAATTTAATCGTCGCGGTAATGCCAAAACGTCTTTATCGCGTCAGAGTTGTCTGATTCACGAGTACAATACGAGTGCAACCCGACGACCAGGAGTATGTAAAATCTGGCGTACCGAAGCGGAGATAATCGTGTAATTATCGTGCAACAACGTAGTGCGATTACCCAAGTACTGTTATTACGGTAGAACCTCGATTATTGCAACCCCGTTTATTCCGCGAGAGCTTGTAGACGCCATGCAACGGTGGACGGAGTGGTCGTTGAACAATAAGTAAACTGGAGGGTAATACCGGAGATATATACCGTGTAGAACTTCCGCTAGTTGCATACCTTAATTATCGCAGGACTTTTAGTCCGGATTTCCAGTCGATGATCCGACGCCGAGGTAATAAAAGATAACGTGCCACGCGGATGTGTGCGTGCATTTGTCGTCTGCGAAAACAAACTCCAAATGCCACAAAAGTGCAATGGATGTTTCGCAAAACGCGACTCGCGCCATACACGGGAACAGGCGAATCGAAAATACCGAAAGCTTCGACGAAACCAGAGCGAACCACGTTCGTCGCGTGTGCGTGGACAGGGACAAGAAAAAAAAAAGCGAAATTGAGAATCATGAAACAAAGGCGAGGAAAGGGCGAAGGGATGGATAAAATGGTGCTCGTTTCGTGGGCGAACCGATATCGCTAAAAGATCCACGAAGTTCGACCGCAACCCGGATAACTCTGTAGAAGCTCGGAACGAGATTATTTTCTCATTTGCGGCGAAAGGACGAACTCTCGTAACGATTTTTACGGATAGTTTCGACGGAGATCGATACTCGGTTATGTTTTCTCTCTTCCTTTTTTTGGGAAAACATTGTAACCGAGCCGTGCCAACTTACTCTCGCACTTTCAAAACGATCTTTTTGTTAAATTAAAAACGTCATCCCTTTTCCGACACTCCCCCATTTTTATTAAAGTCTATTGATTTCGTTTCTCGCGACCTGCCACTACACTTGTCTTGGACGTCTCTCTTGGAAATCAACTCGTCTCCGAGAATACTGAAAATGAGAATATCCGAACGTTTCGTGCATTAATGATTCCTCTAATTGGGTTGAGTGTTGCGCTAATTGCCTTCTCGAAATAACGACGAACGCGACGAACGAAGGAACGCTTTCGAAGCGATAATTTTGGTGGACGCTTACCAGATGTCTTTTCTTGCCGGTGTCTCTTCTTGCCTCGTGGAAAAGAGAACACGGTCGGTGGTCAACTGTAACGCTTCCTGTCCGGCTGACGCGACGGGAAACTTACCGCCGGATGTTAACTCGCAGCGAGACTAAACTGGATGTAAAAGCGACAACGGGCTGCACGTCCAGTCGAAATCGGATACGTTTTTCGGGTTTCCCGTCTAAAAGCTCGACGGTTTCCCTCCATTTGCCAGGTTCCCGTTCCGGTGGTTTTCGGTTTCTCGGCTTCTTTTTCGGCCAAAGAAAAAGTAGAGCGGCCCTTTACTCGTTGGCGGATTTCACGAATGGTATTCTTAACCGACTGTTTGCTTTCGCAGATTTTCGCGTCGATCGGTCTCGAACTTTCCGAAATCGGAAACGTGCCCATTAAGCAGTTCCGAAGTTCGTTTCCTATCTTATAGACTCCGATGTTCGACGCCTCGTCTATTTCTGCGTTTAACAAAATTGATCCGTAAAGAATCTAGCCGTTTGTCTTCCCAGAAAACTACTAGCTAGCTTAGATGCGCGTACGCTTTGTCAAAAGACAGAGATCTTTTCTATCCGGGGAAAGTTTATGATCGCGTGGTTTCAGGAGTTCCTTGCCTTCGAGATCGTTATCGAGTCCATGGATTCTGGAACCAGCTATCGCGGTACAGAACGCGGTGCAGTCTGTATTAATCTTAGCGACGCGGCGGTAGTGTACCCGATAGCGAACAGAAATATGTGGGCGATAAGTTCGCGCTTTAATTGCGGCGTGTTTGTAACGCGTCGAGTACAATGACTTCCTCTCGCACAATTACACGTTTGCGTAGAATTAATAAATCATCTCGTCAAGAGTCACCGATTGTCGATCCGCACTGCGCGAGATCGATCCAATGTTTCTGATCGATTAGGTATAATATATACACGGCCGGACTGGATTGTGCGCGCGTTATTCTGAAATTACGGGGACAGTCCGATTGTTGGTCTTGTCGTGGGCGTAATTGCGAACGGTCAGGTTACTAGGAATATTTCATGTTTGTAGGAGAATAGCTGGTGCAACGTACGACGTGTTCCGTGATGTTTCCTGTAACGAATTTTACTTATCGCAACGTGGTTAACGATTCTTAACATCCAAATTATTTGTACTCTTTCTTACAAAAAAGAAAAAACAATACATTCGGAGTAACAATCGTTACAAAGATGTTTCCTCGGGCGGGATACACGCAAGCGTTGCATCGTAAGGTTGGAAATCGTTTCTTGTATCCAGCAGAAATTCGACGAGTTTAACGAGAACCTTACCAGCGAGTGGTTGTCCCTACGTGGCTCGAATACCGAAGTCGCTCGTGATTTTCCGTGCCAGTCTACCGGAATAACTTCATTGCGACGGATTTCGTTTCTCCGAAGTAAAGGGAAAGGAACCGAAGAATCGCCAGCTGGTTCGTTGTTCGCTTCGTATCGTTCGTATTTTTAATTCCTTCTTGGATCTCTCGCGTATGCGAGCAGTTCCCGAGCTTTCGTTAGCGATAGGCATTATTTGTAAACACGGTGCAGAGATGATCGTTCGTAAGGAGCTTGGCGCTAATCGCGCCGAGGATGGACACGTGCGTTGCGTATTTCGCATTCCGCTTGTCTGCTAATTAACGCCGCTTCGAGGCATTCGCGTGGACAATCGGCGCGCGGTCGACATATCGGAATGCAATATTCATAGTACGCGCGCGCGCCGACACATTGGCGAGATACACGAGACAGATAACGTGGCTTGATGTCAAAGCTGCCAGCTGCGAGTGAATCGATCTCGACCTGACGCCAATTTCAGGGAACGCGACATCTCCGCGCGGCACCTTGTCCGTTTCCTCGATTTGCATTCGCCAGCGTCACCCTCGCCCTCGCCCTCGCCCTCGCCCTCGCCCTCGCCCTCGCCCTCGTCCTTGCTTTTCATCCGTTATTTCCCGTCTCGCGGAAATTCCACTCCTGCCCTTGTCCCGTATTGTTCGCGTGAAAATCGTTATCGCGGGACTCGCCAGACCAATTTCTAGCAACGATCCCCTCGAGTCCGCTACCCTCTAACGCGAATGCAAGACCGTCGCGATCAAAGGACGACCAAAATTTTATAAAAGAAACGTTCGACGACTACACTGGTTGTGTTGGAGTTGGTAAGTTGTATAAATACCATCCCTGGATCGCAAGAAGCGTAAAGCAACCGCAAATGGCGTCGATCTTTACAAGCCACGCGACAACGAGGAATCGTCAAACTTTTCGATTTCCTTTCGTCCTTTCAAGGGCAAACGATTCGCCCTCGAATGCGGTAATAATCGGAGAATAGCTCGCGAAGATGAAAGCGAAGGAAAGGAGGTAAACGAAAAAAGGAAAGCCGCGAGGAAAGCGGAGGGTGATGCGCGAATTCACCATAATAATTATCGCGGAGCTTTCTTCCTAGCGTGGCGGTGGGTGCAACAGGTGGCCGTGAACGAACAAATCGTTCAGGATAACGACGAATCCGAATCGAAGTTCGGTGATTACCGTCCCGATGGAAATTCGATTTCGGGGTGACCGTCGAATGGCCAAAAGGCAGTCCCGCTCCACCTGGTCGCATCGACCCGCATCAGGGACCGATAGGAAAGGAACAAAATAAGTAGGTAACTAGGTAACCGCGTGGATATGCTCCATGGTTCCTTCGTCCAAGGGATGCATATTTCCCTTTCCGTGGCAAGCTGATGCTGCCAGGGATGATTCTGTATAGAAATAATGCTGTCGCGAGACGTGTTACTTTCCAAGCTATGCAAAAATTCGTTTACGGAATTACACGACTCTCTCTCTCTGTTACGTTTTGACTATTTAATTTCTCGTTTAACGCAAGATTGCACCTATACAAGTGCCATAGATCGTTTATGGATGAGGACGGTAGATCGTCGATCTCATAAAAATAACGCATCCCGTTCGGTTGATATCGAGTCGAAAATCGACGTGTAATCGTATAGCCAGGAGCCAGAAAGCAACGGCTCGAAGGAGACGACTGGCTGCGACTGACGTATATCATCGATGCTTCGGTGTAACCATTGAAACGACCCCTAATCGATACGCGTCCCCTCGAGCTGATCGACGCGACCGTTTCTCCAGATTACGACTCTCGATCCTGAGAGATTATCGGTTAGGAACAATGTAAATTGGTCTTGCCCTTCGAGGGGTACGCATTCCGATTCAATGGAAGACAATGTTTCGCGCGGTCCACCGAGATCGTTACCGACCAGCTAACCGAAAGCTGCCGCAATTGTTCGTTAATTGTTTGTCTCGAATCCGATCAGATTGCTCTTCTAAAAAGAGCGAGTGAACAACGGCCGATTCAATAATGGAATTATGTTAACAAAATCAACCTACAGGACTTTGGAAACGAGGACGATTACCTAGATTTTTGTCCTCGATGAAAACAATGTCGTTCGGTGATGTACGTTTCCAACCAAGAGTCGGGTCGCGAGGTCTTTGTGTTTCACGTTTAATCGAATTTCGAGGTAACCGATCGTTCCAAAGAATAGCGTACTCGAAATCATTCACGTTTCGTTTGTTTTGCGCCCGCGCGTTTCCTTTCTGTTTACTCGGATCGCTGTATCAAAGCGGCTGTATCTCGGCGTTTTGAAAGCTCTCGAAGCGGAGGTTGCATGAACGCCACGATAATGCTAACTACCCGCTAATAAGCATTTCTTGTACACCAGCCTCGTCGGATTCAAACTGTTTTCCGCTTTAATTGGTTCGCTACCGCGCTTCGTGCATGCACATTGAATTCGCTTCGCCTATCCCTCGTTTTCGGTTCCCTCTTTCTTCTCGTCGCATCGCTTCCCGTTCGCGTTTTTCGAGCGACTGCGTCAACCGACTTTTCACTTTCGTTTTCTTCGCGCGTCCGACTCGCTTTGTGCACGTTTCATAGATTTCGAATCGTCGAAGGGAAAATGTTCGCGGACAAGCGCGATCGGACGTTGAGATTTATGGGAGCTCTTCGAACGTCAGCGGAAATGAATATCGATGAAATAATGGTGAACCCGCCGGACGTCGTATAAATATGCGAGCTAGTCGAACATGTTCCATCCGTCCCGGTGATTTCGTCGACGGAAACTGTACCTTTGTTGTTTTTCATCCGTTTCGTTTTGTTTCAAGACCGAGTCTCAACGGATAGAAATTTGCGAATAAAAGTCCGTAGTTGGACTCGTAGTAACTCCGAGTTGGACGTCGTTCGAGGGAGAAAAAAATGCAACCCGTCGATCTGCCCTAGATCTGTGAGACCAGTAAATTGAAAAGCGCGAGAAGTAGTTCGGTCGTTAAGGTTCTTTGGAATTTCCAGAACGGAGCGCTTATTCTTCGATTGTCCCCATAATTACGTGATCGCGCCGTTTCCTTTTCTGCGAAAGGCTGCAGCTAGAAACCTTACGATTAGTTTCGAGTTGAAACGACAATCAATGTCGCGAACAAACGCCTCCGAACGATGTTGGAAACGAGGTCGAGAAAGAGTAACAGATAAAGGAACACCGATGCACGTTGGAAACGCTTCGACCGTAGAGCTGGCGAGCCAGTTGATTTTACTTATTTCGAACCTCTCTTTAACAGCGAAATTTGAAAATCCCCTCCAATTCGACGCGCTGGCAAACGGAATATAGGCACCGCGCTCCGACCGCGTCCTCGATAACGCGAAACTTACTTTATTTCCGAACCGCTGTACCGTTCCTCCCTTACCCTTGGAAATAATGATCTTTCCCTTTGCAGACCACCGTTACAAAGGAAATTATTATCGAACGACGGTTGATATTCCGAGGACTGTTTTATAAATCCACGGCGGCAAAGGTGAGAGACATATCCGACCCGTTTCATCGGCTTACATCGAACGGCTCTTTGCCGGGAGATTGGATCACAAAGTTGATCAAAGGGTCTCCCGGTTTTCGCTTCCACTCATTTGCAGCGGGATCGCCGAGGAAATCTCTGCAGCGACCTTCTTAGTAAAAAAAGGGTACTTGTCCTCTTCGCTCGCTATCCGTACTTTCAGATTTAGAACTCGTCCCGTTTACGTCGGGGTAAAAGAGTTTGACCGCTCGAGGGTACTCGCTACTTTTACGGTTTCACCACGTACCTCGATTCTTGCGTCACGCACACGCTACAAATACAGAGGAGCCGTGCACCCTGTTTGCTAAATGGAAACAAGATTCGAGCATTCGACTCTGCACAAGACGAGGTTTCGTTATACCTGTTTCGAGATACTCGCGAACCGTGCGCCTAGTCGAAAAGTACGCGCATCAAGAATCGATTCGCGATCAAACTAAACGCGTCGAGTGCGGATCAAAGGTAGCAAAACGCACGGTCAACGATGCTTGGGAGGATCGAGGTGTGATCGCGACACGAGTCGTTATCGCGATGTACATGGAAAAAGGAACTAATCGACTCCGACAACTCCAGTCCGCTATCTCGGTCGTGTATCGTCACGCAGGAGCTTCGAGGCGTGTCCTCTCCGAATAAATCGAGGATCGGCTCGTGTTTTTCGATCTCGGATCGTCTTCAACGTCCCCGGAGGCGCGTTATTCACGGGGTTTATCAATCTTTCATCCGAGCGTCGCGGAAGAGGATCGTGGACGGGGCTGACCCCCGGGTTCGGAGGAAGCGCTTGGAAAACGAAGACCGGGGTCGCGGTCTAATCTCGAGAAGAAGGCGCGCACCGTGTATCCTCGACGATCTGCCCGCAGCATCCCCAAGATTCGCAGACTCGGTCGTCCGTGTCGTGGCTCGCTCGCTAAGCGATTATTTTATCTGCGCCAGGCGATCTGCCAAACTCCGTACGAGCTCGACGCTTTTTCCTCCCTTGCCTTGGCCACCCTCGCGCCACGTTTCTGCCCGTGTCTGCCTCTTTGTTCCGCTGTTGCGGCTTATCGAAAGGTCATCGCTGGGAGCGCGAACCGAAGCTTACGACGGTCTGAACAATTTTCTTCCGTTGCACTCGATCAACGAAGCCGTTAATACGTCGGGTATACCTAGCTCGGAGAATTCCGAGCACCGAAAACGTTAACAGCAGACCTGTCGCTTTGGTTCCCGTCGTCCTAAGATTCTGTGTCAATTGTCGAGCAATTTGTACGACTTTATAATATTTTTTTCGAATCACGGTGTTCTTTTCATATCCGATCCTCGCCTCGGTAACGAAGCCATCCGAACGTCATACGTAACGAAAACGTACAACATTTTCACCCTACGTAAACAAAATTATATTTCCAACATCTATATCGACATGGTAAATTTTTTCGAAAGGCGATAGAACTTTCGCTCTACCATCTCGTTACGCGACTTCCACCGATATTCGGAAACTCGTCTCGATTCTCCGAAGCGATAAAACGCGACTTACGAGAAGCAGATTGTCCGTCTATTTGTAGACATCTCGATGAAACAGGCCGAGACGCGTATTACCTATTCAAATATCGTCAAGTCTATTCTACGCGGCTGTCTGCACTTGGTTAATTGAATCTTATCTCATCTTTCCCGGTTCGGTTCGCGAGCACACCGCGTAATTTAATAAAGAGAAAACTGAAATCGGGGAGAGTTCTAACCTTGATTGCGGTATAAAACGCAAAGCGAGGAGTATAGGAAGAAAGCGGGGCAATTAAAATTTGACCCGACTCGAAATGCGAACCGATCATCGAACCGAAAGCCAACTCGAACGACGAAGCAAACGTCGAGGAGCATCGAATACGAGCGCGGAACCGCACCCTGTTTCGATGCTCCGCTTCAGCCTTAGTTTTCCGTCGGTCGAAAACTTCCCTTGTACGTATTTCCATCTCGTTATCGCAGTTATCGAAGCGTTCTCGAGTAGATAGAGGGACGACGGAGTTTCGCTCTCGAGTCCAGCGAAGGTGGCAGGGAACCATCGAAAAAGGAAGCGTTTTAATATCAATTACCATATCGTAAAAATAACTTGGAAGACGAAGCTCGGCTGTCGCGAAACTCGTTTAAGTCGCGTAATTAAAAAACAGCAGTTCTCCGTCTCAACTTTTTCTCCGGGACCATGCCACGCTCTATATTATGTCTTTCGCAGTTTATCAGAGATTAACGTTCGCGCGGCCGGTGAAGCGGCGTGGTAAAGTAATTAAGCGTCCTGGAAGGTATTCCTCGGCGAACAAATTGCATTAGATGCAAGTCCGAGGGCGGTCGGGGGCGCGGCGCGGGCGGGCGGACAAAATTGTTTAACGTAAGAAAAATTTCGCTGCCTCGCCTCCTGTAGATCGACGATAAGCGACGCTGATAAGCGGCCAGACGATCCCTCGTATAAGACTGCCTCGAACGATGCGCTCCGGAAACGTCCAAGTGGCGTCAGGCGCGAGGAACAAGTTCCATTCGCGGTGAAAACTTCGGGATTGGAATTCATGATAGGTGGATAGCTGGGGAACTTTCCTAGATTTCGAGTGTCCGGGATCGCCCGTGGGGAAGTTGGACGCGTCGTTGACAAGCGCTGTCTATCGGTGAGCAGGAAACACGCGGCTCCCAGGGAAATAAGAAACCCGTCTCTACTCGCTCGAATTTCGTTCGAATAAATCCAGAGACAGCGATCGCGTAAACTTCGATACGCTTGCGCGTCGTAACGAGCAGCTTCCGAACGTCCGATCGAGTTTATCGACAGACGGAAGAGGATGCATCTTTCGCCAACCGGTTTCATCGACGAAACGTCTTCGCTGGATTCGCTGTTTGCTTCCACCGAACGTACTCCGCTCGGCAGGATTTAAATTTTCGCGAAAAAATGATTTCGCACGTCTCGCTGAGTTGGAAAACATGTTCGATTTTATTTCGGAACGAGCCACTGTTTTACGAGGACGTCATGTAGTTTATCATACGATAAAATCCCTCGAACGGTCGAGTCGTTTCGAAAACAGCGATGCCGTTTAACGAAGCCCGTTCCAATCTTTCTCCGAGTTCCGCTCCTCGCGTCGACGGAACGTCGGTTCCGTTGCCTGCAATTCTATTCGATTTGCCCGTACGCTCGCCGAGATTTACCAGTTATTGCGTCTTCCCGCAATTCTTCCGCTCCCTTTTTCTTCCTATACCTTCGTATCTATCTCTTCGGGTCGACAACCCTTTGCCATTGTTCCCTATTGTGGCAAGTATACGCTGTATAGAGAGGAGAACCGTGGAAAACGAATTCCTTGCCATTGTACGATACACGGGAAGTAATTTGAACACGGAAGGGGAAAGGAGCTACCGCTCCGATCATTCTTCCGGATTCTAGACATCGAATTGCTCTTCGTATCCTCCGCAGTCGATGCGATTTCTCTCGAGGAATTACGTACCGATTAGAACTGCTCGCGTATAAAATTATCGTTCGCTTTACGTCTCGCCGTCCAAAGACATCGATGAAACGCGGAGCATTGAATTTCGAAAAAAGAAAAAAAAAAGGATCGGAGTTCGCGACGAGGTACAAATCCAGCAAGCGCAGGACAAATTCGTAAAATTATTCCAAGACGATTCATGGATAGGGGACGCTTAACTTGCTGTCGCGGCGTCCTAAGATCTTATATTTCTCAACTCAAAGTTTCAACTGCGAGGTCGACTACGGCTTATCCACGAAAACATTTGATCCCGCCTCACGCCCAGCCCTTCATCCCTTAATCCCGCGGGTTAAGCTCCTTGCGGCGACGACAAAACGACGAAAACGATTGGCCCCGCTCCCCGGAGTCATCTTAACCGATCACGCTTTGTGTAAAAATATCCGTCGTATCGTTTTCGTTGATCCACCGTCGCTCGACCGACTCGACGGCCTCATTAAAAAATCGTCGCCTAGGAAATGAAATCGTCTGGGTTGATGCAGCGTCTCGCAAATTTTTTAACGATCCCCCGCAACGTCTGGACCAACTTTTAGCTAGCTAAATATAAGGTACGAATAACAAATGGATGTCGCTCAACTGGAACACGGTAAATAGATAAAAGTTTTCGTTGTTCTTGACGAGTTTGACAAACTCGCGATAACGATCGCTACTTTTCGCAAGTTCGTCACTCCCGTGAAGGTGTTTCGCTGTAACGTTAAATGATCGCGTAGCAAAGTTACGCGAGTGGGATACGATCGCGAGGCACCGCCACAAAGCCGGTTCGTGGCCAGACCGCACTTTGTATCGGCAGAACGTTAATTAATACGGTAATTAATTTTCGGGGCTTCGAACCAAGTTGCCTTTTCGAGTCACTTTTCGATTCTGCGACGAAAGTTACTCGAGGAGTCGGGGAACGTGCGGAGGTGCATAAAAATATCGCTGCTTAAAATTTCAAGTTTCGGAATAAATATTCAACGACGAATTCGCTAATAAACCGTGCGATCGATGCAGCGTCGGTTGACGTTCGACGCGAGCAAAGTTGCATTTCGAAGGCCTCGTGCGAAGTCGGGATCGCTCCGTTCGTTTAATTATTAATGAAAATCAGTCGGGAGTAACTGAAACAACCGAACCCGTCGTGCTCTACGAGATAAGAAACTCGTGTCACGAAGTTCGAGGTTCGCACGGGTGTTCGTAGAATTAAGTCCTGGAATTGAAGTGCCCGCGAGCGCCTCGCTCTTTCCGCTCCTCTCTATCTGTTCGTTCTTGGGCCCTTCAGCGGTACATTTCCATCTCTGTCCGACTAGTTATAGCGTTTTCAGTCTGCCATGGAATTAGTGCCGAGAAACCGGGCTATTCCAGGATGATTTAACTCGACAGGATGAGAGCTCGAGCCGGAGCGTTACAATCTTCCTTTCCGGATGGAACAGTGATTCGAATTCGATTCCGGGCTCCTGGGTCCACATACGTAAATCCAGGTTTGCATGTAACGTCGCTGTAGGTTAGCGTAATCGGGGCACTGACTGGAAAATTAGTCGACAGGGCCGAAGGCTCGCGCATCCGAGATATTCGCGCGCGCATGGTCCCCGAGAACCAACCGATTTTTTCTATCATCTCGCGTCGACTCGATATCGTTACGACACTGAATTCAACGAAAGCGGGAATCAACCAATCCTGCAGAGACGATCATTTCTTTCGCAAAGAATCGAAAATACACTTTCGTATACGATGTAGTTATCGGTTTGGAAGCTTTTTGATACGACATATCGGGGAAAGGTTTCTTTTCCTTTCGCGCCCCGTCCGATTCGTTCGTGTCAAGAAGGAAGGGCGAAAGGTTATAGGGCGTTTCGCGAATACGTAATTCCAACCGGTCAAATTCATCTTGCCGAATGGCGTGCAGATGGCATTTCATCTGCGTGCTGGCTACCGCATCGACCCCTTAATCGGATTAAACACAAATCCAACGCGGCCGTTATTATTCGGTCGTGCTCCCGTTACCGTTGCGAGCGCGAAGAGAACCACGAACACGAGGCGATTCATCGCAACGGTCGATTTCGTCGTTCCACGCGCTGCTGTAAACAAGAACGTCCGTTTAATTAGTTACTACGACGTCGGGCCGTATAATTAAAGCGGTACTCGCTTGTACGCGCGACTATTGCTCCGTTACACGGAGAAAATTAATTAACAACAAACGAAATTCAATTTCTTGGCCATTCCGAACGTCTTCCCTATCGCTCTGATAACGATAACGACGGCACCTACATAGCAGCAGTGCGTCTATTTGGATCCCGTGTTACGGTAACACGCCTCCGAGGTTGTGAGATCGTCGATCGGAATCTCGTTGCTCACCGGAAAGCATCCGGGCGAGCGGTAAAACCATCTGTTTCGCGAAGAACACTGAAAAATTACAATACACCGTGGTCGAACGGTATTTCTCGCATATTTCTCGACGGTAACCGATGGTATCTATGAATTTTGGATACCGACGAGAAAACGGCGGATCGAGTCGCGCGAGGCAGCCAGTTCGCGCACCTGAATTATGAATTTCGAAGAAAGTAAGACGAACGAATATTTCCCCTATTCCGTCGAGTTCACCAGACACGGAAAGGGTAGCCGGGCAGCCCAGGACGGTCGATCGAGTTCATAAATATCGATGAAAGTCCCAAGATATTCCTGGAGGATTTTCAATCCCTCGTCTAATGGATGTTCGGTCACCTTTTGCAATATATACGTTCCACGGGATCCAACGAAGCTCGACCGACTGAGAAACACGAGAACGCTGTGCCACGAGGGGCTCGAGACGATTTCCTTCGAACAGAACTACGCCAGAGCACGCAGACGGCGTCGGTGCGCACGATTCATGCGAAAACCTGCGAGATTCTACGCAAGGAGAGGAATCGGAGCAATTACCGCGAGTTTCTCTGGTCCGAGATAAGAAAAGATCGTCGATACTAACGATCTTAAGCGCAGAGACGCTTAGAAAAGCTGGATGAAAAAGTTGCCGACCGATTCGGAAAACGAAAGAGTCGGAGGAGACGAGATTTCTCTTCGGTTACCTTACTTATATTGACCTTCGAGAATCTGTTTAACGTCTGCTCGTCGATCCGCTACCCTCGAGATTCCGTTCTCTGAAACTAAGAAGCGAACGATTTCAAAATGAATAAGGGGATTTGTTTGTACAGACCATCGGATTTCCATCCTGAAATCCGTTCCACGGTCTCGTTTAAAGGTCCGCACGATCGATCGTCGACAAATTCTCGTAAAGTAATAAAACGTTCGCGTTCGGCGGATTACAATTCCCTTCTCGAGATTTATTAAAATCAGTCTCGAGAGTCTCGGAGAATCTGCGAAGAAACTAGTTCCGTGAGGATGGCGAGAAACGGTTCCTTTCGTCGAGAAAATTCCGCGCGACGCGACGATTCGCTCTTCCAACGAAAATCAAGCACTTTTTCATCCCGAGCGACCGACGAGCGCGATATGGACATCGAAGCGACGGTGTTCCATCGCAGAGGAGGGAGGCTGGGTTCGCGAGTGTCAGAGATTGGTTCGCCGCGTCAGTTCGTGGCTCAGCGACGAGGCACGACTCGCATCTGTCTTCTCTCAGCCCTATCACGGGGTTCGCGGGGGACTGGGGGACTGGCAGAGCCGTTCGAACTGCCGTGATGGATACGCGAGCTCTGGGAGGAGGCACCCTTTCGCATATCAACTACGCAGCGTGGCGCCAAGCCGCGTCGTCCTCGCGCTACCCTTCCACACGTTCCTCCACTTGCGGCTCGCCTTCTCGAGCGAGACTCGCCGAGACCACTTTCTTCTTTTTCCGCTTCCGTCCCTCGAGACCTACCCAGTCCTTCTCCGTCTTCCTCTTTCTCGCCTCTAGACAGCCTTTCCAAGCCAAAGCCTTTGGACCCTGGTCCTTTCTTCCATCCAGCTTCTTTTTTTTTCTTTTTTACCCTTTCCTGCTGTGCTTCTTTGCAGAAATTGTGTACACCTTTGCCGTTCCTTTCCATTTCCCCCAGCATCCTTTCTTTCGATTCCGCGTCTCTCTACGCGCGTCGCATTCTACGCCGAGTCTTTTCATCTTCGATTCCACGCTCGCTCGCGGAACTTTCGTCTAGCTTCGCGAGTCCGCGGTTCTCGGACCTCCACGTTTTGCACGCGCAAATTTTAGTCTAACGAGAGATAAGAGAGAAACAACAGTGAATGTCCGCGATGTGTACCGTACGACATCTCCTCGGGAAAAACTGACGGCATCTATTTAGGGTTCGGCTGCTATTCGCGCTAAACACGGTACCATTTGTCGCGCTGGGGTGAGATCCGTGGCACGTTCCTCGTACCTCGCGGCGAATCCTCGCCGAGTAGAAAAGTCGACGCATGGCCGAGGGCAGAGGGCACGTCTGGGTGTATACAGGAACGAGAAAAGAGCCTGGAAAGGGTCGCGCGACGGGGTTGAAAATCACTTGGCCGACGCTCGAGAGTAGCGCGGAACAACCCTCTCGATGACGATGAATCAAAGCAACGTGCCAGACAATAGAGGAGTGCCGGGAGAGAGGGCCAGACGGCGACGCCGGCCAAGGATGACAAGGGATGGGAGTGGTGGGGAAGGGAAGGTTTCGAGGGCTCGTAGAAAGTCGAAGCGAAGTCGCGGAGGAAGAACTCCTGGAAGAATCGGCTGGAGTGCCATACATCGTGCCGACGGAACACCGGAGGTTCACGCATTGTTCGACGCAGCGTCGAACGCTTTTCTATGAGCAGAGGTCTTGCCCCGTCGCTCGAGGACCCTCGTAACCGGGGGAGGACAGACGCGAACAGACAACGTGAATTACGATTAGTCGTGCCAGCGATTTCGAGCGTTTTCGTTTCAATGGCCTCCGACTGTCGCCGTTTAGCGATTTCTCGCTGCGAAGCGCTTCGCCTTTCGACTCGATTAACGACAGAAGGACCCGTTAAAAATTAACTTGTTCGGTTCAAAGAAATACTTGGACGCGTGGGCGATGCGACATTACTTTTCGGAATCGTTACGCTTCGGAACTGAGGTGCCCGTCGAACTATAAACGCCGTAACTTTACGAGAACGGAAGCAGGAATCCCGATGACAACATAAATTCGCCACGGTCCACGAACGGTCAAAGATGTAATCAAAATCAAACAATGCCGCGCGTTTGTTTCTCCTCTCGCCTTTCTGTCGCTGTCGTCGTTCTCCTTTTTTACGGCAGAATCGCGAGCGTCCAGAGCTCCAACCGTCTTCCTCGAACAGAATACGCGGGCCGTAGTCGGTTTCACCAGAGCAAAATAGGGCCACGATTGAATGGCATCGTGACTGAATGGCCCATAACCTGACAGTCGAAACGTGTGGTTACGAGACAGACCCGAGAACGTTTCATCGATCCAGCCGCCATTTACCGGAGTGCTCCAATTCGAAGATACCAGCAGCGATCGTTTGACCGGCCGACTAATGTTGATCACAGTTTAGAGGCGATGTTCCATTAACGATAATTATTTCTCTGCTTCTCGGCCCGAAATAATTCGACCTGCTATCCCGTCTTGCGATTACGTCGACCTTGAGTCGGTCTCTTCGGCGTCGACGTCATCTCCGCGCTACTTTCGAGGCTTCTTCCGCCAACTTTTGTTAGACAGACTTATTTATACGATGACTTTCAAAGGTTTTAATTGATCGACAAAGTTGCCCCGGAACAGGTCGGAGAAAGTATTCGTCGAACGAATAAATTCATACCGACCTCGGCCGACAAATAGCAACGAGAAAGGTCTTTTCTTCGCTTCGGAGGCCCGTAACCGGCCGCCTTTATCTTTCCACGTGCTGGTGATATCGTGATTAATCGAGAATACGATTCGATCTCCGGGGTTCTGCACCCGCTTCGACAAATGATGATTAATGGGGCAACTCGGTGGAGTACGAATCGTCTCTGAAATCTCGCGGCATTCCTTTGGTTCTCGCGTCTCGCCGACGCACCCTCTGGAGCCATTTTTGAAACACGATTGCACCAAAAGTCGCGATTTTCGGGACCGACGCAACAAAGTGCGAACGAGACCGAGCAATTCCAATTTTTCTCGGCGCCAAGTTGCTCGGTTAAGACGCCCGTAAAGCTCCTCGACAGTTTTTTCTATCCCTTCCTCCCCGCGCGCGCGCGCGCCCTGGACTTCCGAGAACGAAGACGTTCGGACGACCAAGAAACGGAAGACGAAAGAGAGACACCCGCGAGGAGAGGGAGGAGATAAAGGGTGATAGAGGTCGAGATGGAGCGGGAGTTTTCTTCAGACTTAAGCGCTAAGCTGACTTTAAAGTTTCTGTTGTGTCAAGAAGTTCCAGGTGAGCACTCTCCGCCAAAAGCTTGCCGACGAATTTGGGCCGTAACAACACTCCTGAATTCGCGAGCAACCTTAATTGCACCGGGCATTACGAATTAATTCGTGCTTCTCCCACTCTGCAGGATGTTGCGTCACCCTGATCCTAGCCGTCTTAACGCTTCCCATCGACCAACGGTGTTGCATCGTGGGCCGACCCTGCTCACCGCGATTTCCCGCGATGGATAGAAGCCGAAGACATTCGTGAAAATCGACGCTGCCTCATCCCTGGCCAAACCTTGAAATAGGTACGATGATAATCTAGCAACACCGATTAGAAAAAAGGTTTTTCCATTAATCGAGTAATCGTCGAGCACGTTCGAGGCAAACTTTGATTTTTCATTTGAATAGTTTTGTGTGGTACGCTTTCAATTAGCGGTAATGCATCGATCGCGAGCTCGCGTAACACGGTGATACTCTGTATTATAATTAATTAGCAGGAAGCCGACAACGTGCACAATCGAAAAAGGAGACGGACGCGTGTGATTGTAGTGCAACTACAGATGCGCTAGCTAAAGATTTTTCAATTTTCAACGCGTGCAAACATAGAGCGATATCGGAAACGCATCGAAGCGTTTCAAGTCTCATCGATTCATGTTCCACGAATCGTGGTTTAATTATGTCAACGTGCGCGATAATTTGCGAAATTTTGAGCGAGAGGAAACGAATTTTAGTCCGATTCGCAGGGCTGTGAATTTCAAGCGACGGGGAATGATTTTTCCATTCAAAAACAGAGGCGTGATCGCGATCACACGGCCGGCCGCGACGTTTTCAACCAAATGAAAACATCAAACATTGACGCGACGATCGGATATCGCTGTGACAGAGGTTTTGTTATTCGTGTCGCGAACGCGCGATGCGAAGCGATAAGTAGCGACGGTATAAAAATAATGCTCGCGCGGAATTAATTCCGTGCACGACGCTATGAACGTGCAAAATTTACCGGACGATAAATTCGCTCTCACCTCCCTTCGCCGAGACGAAAAATTCTCGCGTAACGCGCGGCGTAATTTTAATATTACGTCCGACAAGGAACGCGTGTCCCTTTTCCCCTAACTTCTACATTTATAGTCCGATCGTCGACGAATCGCGAACGCTTCGAGGCTCTTCCCGTGACTCAGAAATCCTGACGAGAAATTGTCGTTAGCCGAGAGAAATTCATTTCCCCGTGATTCCAAACGTTGATCGAAATTTTATTTAAAATCGTTTTAAACACGGTAATACGTTCAGGGAATTCGAATGCAAGAGTTCCGTTCGTGGAAAACTATGCGCTTTCGCAGAATTTCGACAGGTCGCGCTCAGAGGACACCCTGATGCATCGATTCACCGCGAGGCCTCGATTTTTGCCATTCGTTTTTATTTCATTATCGCCGCCGCAGACGATCCGTCACTGTCATTCGGCTCGAAGAGCGTAACGATCGTTCGCGAAGCACGTTGAAATCTCCACCTCGCTTTTTTTTTTTTAATTCCGCGTCATCCCGGATAATCCAGCTTCCCTATAAAAAAAGCACTCGGCCAAGCTACGAGAGACAAATACACTCCCTATGGAAAAAATCGTTATTATCGGTTTTCTCGGGAGCGAGGAATCCGATCTGCATTCTCGATGTTATCTCGACTTAGTCGACAAAAAGTTTTCGTTGCGTGATTTTTCATGATTTCAATTGAATAGCAAATATTCGAGCGACTATATAAATCGCTCGACTCCATTAGACTGCTCGACCGTTTCGTTAGAGTGAATGATATTTTTTCTTTAACGTGAATCAAATCTTTAGCAGACGTACACTTCGATGTTATTTATATATAGATGCCGAAGTTAAAAAGAACACCAGGTATACAAACCTTCTAACTTCTGTAGCCCAACAGCGCCCAAACGATATTACCGGTTCACCGTGTTTCGGTGTTTCGAACGAAACGATCGATGCGATATCATTCGATTGTATTTTTGGTTACGCTCCATTTTTCAAAATCCAAATTGAATACTTTCTTTTCGCGTAAATTGTTCGAGCCCTCCAATTCGGCCGGGGACCCGCGGGAGCGGAAGAAAAAGCGGTCAAGAATTCGCGGGAAGAGCCGCAGGAAAACCGAAATAAAAGCCGGAAGCTTAAATTACACGGCGAAGGGGCGGAGTTGTTGCGGCCGAAATGGTGTGCCTTGTAATCGATGCACCGCTTCGACTAACGAAAACGTTTCTCCATTTGTCGCATTGTCCGGCACTCGCTTCGTCCAATTGTACCGGCCATCGCCGAGCAATTTTCGTTCATTTCTAACCAACTTTATTCCTACCAACCGATCCACCGTTATACGTGTGCGATTCGATCGCTTAGCACGAACGACGGGAAGATTAATCCGACTCGACGCGTAACTTTGAAAGCCTCTAACGCGGAAGGGAAGGGTTTACGAACTTGTACGTGTGCGCAGTGGTGTTTGGTCCTTGCAATTAGAGCTTCTCCTGTTGTGGTCAAACAGGAGAATTTCCGTTTTGTTTATAATCTTCGTAATTTCTCGCAATTTAACTTCGAGAAACGTTAATAATTCGTAAGCGACCTACAATTTTATCGGAGCGTGCAAATCGACCACTTTCGGAGTAAATTTTAATTTGGTCAATCAAGCCAGCACGGTCTCGACGAGCGCTTTCGCGACGACTCAGAATCCCGCGCGGAGGCTATGCAATTTTCATGCCGGGGAAGAATTTCACGGATTCAATTCCACTGATGGACAAAGTTGCTCGAGGTCGGAAATGAGTGACGCGACGCGGAGAAACGAATCCGCGTTCCGATTCGCATAATTAAACGGAGTTTGATTGAAAGGGGTTGTCTCTGGAAACGCTGCCGCGAAGTTACGGCTCGTTAGAAACACAAAATAAACACCGTAAGATTGTTCCGCGTTAAATCGATCTTTTTTCACGGTTCAGCTTTGCTATCTTCGCCAAATTATAACCACCGAGTACACTTCAGGGGAAAGTGTAGCTGGTGTAATCCGTCCATGTGGTAGTCGCGAGAGATAGCTCGTGAAACTTTACTCGAAAGCTGTGCTGCTTAGAATCCAAGATACGTAAACGGTAAATAAACGCGTTGACATTTTGGTCTACTCGAGTCGAAGGATCGGATTGTTCGCAGATTACAAATTTATGTGCTTTTAAACTACTTTCCGTTCTAATACCACGGTGTTACGAGTAATCCCACGCTAATCCGTAGGACGCGCCTCGCGAAATTACAATTGGAGTCGTTAACAGACCTCGTTTGCTGGTCGTCCGCTTCGTGGCCGAACCATTTTTATCGTCGGGAATTTGAATTGAAAATATTCTCATCGCGACAACTTTTCCAATTAGTCAAGCGTTTCGATTAACTTGTTCCGGTTGCTGTTTAAACGACGCGAGGACCGTTCCGGTCGGCTTCGAGCCGCAATTCACCGAGGAACTACTATCGGAAAACAAGCGCGTACGTTTGTCCCGGTAGCTCGAATGACTACTTCGGGAGACTCGGCGAGGACTCCGCAGTTAAGCCGATATACAGTTGTATCGTTTGAACAAACTCGCGGAGCGCTTCTCGAGAAGGGATATCCCGTTTTAGCCCGCGAGATACCGTCGCAGGGTTTATGCCGGGTGCAGTTCGAACAAAGTTCGCGAAAGTCGTTAAAGAACCAAGTGACCCGCTGTAAAATAGTGGCTCGTACACAATGGAGTAAGACTGGATCCTACTTTCGCGGAAACAACCTGTCACATTGTTCGCGAACGATACGGAACAACTCGGAAACCGTTCCGTCGTTATGCATCTCGACTGCTCCCGATTTTTATACCAATTTATACCAATTATTTGTTGCGGGATATTCGTGGCTCGATCTAGGACCGGTGGTATTCGATATCTAAAAAAAAGTCTCGAAAGCAACGAAAACATGTGATAATACGATCAAACGAATGTTGACAATAAATGTTGAACTGAATGGAACTGAAAAATAGCTTCGATTTAATAGAGTCCCTAGAGTTGCTAATGAAGATAGACTTAAATACTAGAGCGAGTATAAAATATCAGAATTATTCGTCGAGTGTTGCGTTTTAGCCGGGTTTTCTCGATACCAGTCCGCCGTGCTCCGAGTCGAAACACACCGGTATTCGCGGAGAAGATTTGTTTTAGTCGCAGGTCATCGGGTCAGTAAAATTTCCGAAACGCGTCGCAGTCCCGTACTCGAACCGAAAATTTAATTATTTCGTCGCCGGTCGAGATAAACCAGACGTTGTTAATTGCGCTCGTCGATTAGCGGATTCGGACGGTTACCGAGATTTAACGACTCGTTCGTTGGATTTCGACGCCGATTGACGATTTCGAAAGATCGGGGGTAAAATTTGATCTGAAAATTCTGAAAAAATTCTCTCGCGTGTAGAACATACGAGAAAATCTGATTTCAAGAACGGAGAGCCCCGCGAGCACGGTACGATGAAATCGGCGTTTAATTACGGACGTACTGCGGTTAAAATTTCTTCGAAAAAGGGAAAAGTCGCGTGCTCGTTACTTTCAAGCTCCATTTTACAAAAAGCTCGCTCGCATTTTACGGAAAAACACGGGCCGTATCAATTTTCCATTAGGTCCGTAATCACTGAACCGGTGTCCGAGATACAAGTATAAGTATAATACGATTCCTATTTTCCCTTATATACGTGAATATTTCGCGCGTTTCTTGATAGAGAGACTCCGGTCATTTTCAAGTAGGTCGCCTTCAAATATTAATCGACCAGTGGAAACGGCGACACGGCGTACATATTTTAAATATCAAAAGTGTCTATAGTAACGAAACCGTCGCGAGCCGCGATTCGCGTTAATTTCTCGTTACGTAGTATCGTTCACCCCTAAGCGGTGTAGCCGAAAAAGACAAGAAGTAACCATACCATCCAGTGTGCCCCGCACAATAGGCTTTTCTGATGCGATTTTAATTAGAGGAAACCGCCGCTTAATCGTCGCGCGTACGAAACGGTGACTCTTCGCGCCGGAGCCGCAATTTCCGCATAGCTAGCGTAGCTTATTAGGCGCGCCGCGAGTTCCCGCGGCCGCTCGTTAATGTCGATTCGCGCGCAAAACGTCGACCAGGGAAATCCGGGAAAGAGGCATTCGAGGACTTGGCGAAACGTTGCTGAACAATTACCTGCTAGATGCCATCGTCTTTGGTAATTGTACGCAGCGCGGTGCCAAGGTACTTTGCCGCCTGGGGCTACGCGAAACGTAGTTGATAGAATGGCCCGAACGCTCGAAACTGGTTGCGACTGACGCAAAAACTGTTGGAATATTTACTAGAATTCAACATTTTATTTTAGTACAGTAACAATAAAGTCGAAACTCTTAATTAATAAATTTAGTATTTTATTATTTCGTTCCACCCCATTTCGAATAAAAACAAATAACGAAAGCATCCGTCGAATTTTTCAATGACGCTCTGAGAGTACCTAGTCGCGCCCTCCTCGATCTCGCCCCCCCACCTTTCTGCCGAATAGCCGATTATCTTGACTCGATTAAATCACCGTAAACGGATTCGATGTCGCGAACAAAAGAGCCGAGGTGCTTCGTCCGATCATGCGTGTCGTCGCTGACAGAATCTTTGTGGATAGACCCCAGCTATCTCTTCGGAAATACATCTTATACTCCTTTATACTCTTTATCCTCTTTTCCAGAAAGTTTTCCAGCCGAACCCTCCAAGTTCCCGGTCGTTCCACGGAGTCGAATCTTTCGCTCGTGCGCATTTAATCCCTATTCGGATCCAGACCGAACGGACTCGGGGGGTGGGGCTGCATTGTTATTCTTAAAAGAGAGCAAAGCGGATTCGAATTTATTCTTGATCCATGTTACCGATTCTTCAATCCGCGAGAAATTTAAAACGCTTCGATTCCGCGTGAGTCTCCATGGACTTTCGACTACGACACGATTCTTCCGGGATAGAAAAGTACATCGTTAGTATCTAGTACGAGACACGCAGCAACAAAAAGCTGTAAGCTACACACGTCAAAAGTGACTGTACAAGCTACGAAGAATCATCTCTGAAATTGTCGTACATTCGTACTCGGCGCCAATAAAACACGAGGTGCTTTTGACTCGAAAAAAAAGTTATCAAGGGTTAGAATCTTATCCGATCTGGCAGTAAATCATTCGGACAGTCGCTGTATGCCAGCAAATGACCCTAATTAGTCTCGCGACAAAGTCTCCTCGTAGCATGAACTGTATTATTCCGGTTAATACCAAATTGTAATAATGGCCGCATTCATGATTATTAAACGCTCGAGCGATGAATAATTCGAGGTCAACGAGAACCTCGTAAAAATGACGAACGCGTGAACGTGTACAGACCTTCGATCGAAGATTAACGATTCCCGTTTCGGAAAATTGTTGGATCGACATGTCGTAATTGTCTTTGTCGCGATAAGATTACAGCAGAGGGAAACTCTACGCGCAACTACCCGACCAAGCTGACTCGATGAAACATGTTCATGGTCTCGTTCGAATGGTCTTTCTAGTTAAAACGTCGTCGCTAAGGGTGGCACGCTCGGTTAAAGCAAGGAACCTTCGGTAGCAGGGAAACCGCGATACCCTAATCGTAACCGAGGCCAGACCCGAAGCTCGTTAAACTCCGAGTCGCTACATTTCGACCCGATTTGTCTAGAAGCTTCTCTTTTCAGCAGCATTTAAATTTCCAAGAACGCCGACTTCGCCCGGCGCGGCGTTACACAAGAAAAATTGAAGAGAACGATGCGCGTCGGAAAATATCGACGAAATATTCTTTAACGAGCGATCGCTTTGTGTTCGACGTTTACGCGAAACTAAGGTGACGATGAACGAAATCCCCTCAAAGGCGGACGAACAAAACGAAGTTTTTCCGCTGTCGATCGCGTCTATCACGAGCAACGAAGACTTTCGAGCCGTCAACGCGCCGATAAACGTAGTTACAAACTCTCAGGTTAGACCACCACATTAACGGCGTAACTGGAAGCAGACCGAACCTCGTTAACCTCCACAGACAGTGTGACCTGCCACGACAGGCACGTGGTTTGGTTGCCACTTATTTACTTACTCGAAGGTGGAGCGGTGAAAGCAGCCCCCGCCAAATGACGCGTGAAACAGAGTGAAATGCCGCCTACCACGAATTTCCTAGGAAACTGCCGGTCGTTGCATCGAAATTGGATCGCGCCATCGCGTACCAAATCGAAACCGAGACTTGACATTCGATTTGAAAAAGGATCAGGGGGCGGTACTCTTGGATAATCGGAGGGGCGTCGCTGTAAAAGTATTCTGTATCACGCCTCCGTGGTTTCGGTTTTAGCGGTTCGGTCGAAAATTAGCAAAATCGAGCCGATTCGATTTTCGTGGTGAATAGAATGGAAAGCTTCGATGGAAGGTCGAACGTAAACAATGCAGCTACTTAAGCCTCGACGCTGCGATCTAATATTTGCCGACGCCGTGGCTAGCGAGCGCTTAAACTACGACGACAAACTGATCGAATTTCTGGTTAAACTGTTGGTCATCTACGGTCCCGGGGGGAGTGGTTCCCGTTCCGTGCACTACGGTTGCTAACTACCTGCGGAACTGTAGCGAAATCACGAACCCGGCAAGTTCGTCTCAACCTTGATTGTTTAACCGGAATTGCACCGCATCTCCTTCGCGGAAAGGAGACGATACTCCGTAGAAGAGGCGATAGTAAACTACGGAACGCACGGAGGTGCAACGAATTTATTGTTCCACGGATCCGAACGCGAGTCAATTTCTCTTTATCGAATTTTAGTAAAGCTCGGCTTAATTTTGTATCGTATCCGATATTATTGATTCGCGTGACAGCACCGAGACGATAAGATCCATAGTAGGGCAAATTGAACGAATGGTTGTAACAGGATACGATTAAGAGTAGAATACTCCAATTAATTTCGGGAACCGCGGATCAAATTTGCTACTCCGCTCGAACTATCCTGTTCTATCGCGTGCGTCGAGTCGAGTCCAGACCACAATAGTCTGTTGCCGTTAACTTTGATCGGTCCCGATGCGAGTGTGATTCCAAGTTGCGACGTCTATTCGTTGTAGAAAACTGGAAGCCGCGCTAAAAACACGCGGCACGGGAATCGAATCGAAACAACCTAAAAGTTTCTTCGAAAGGGAGTCTAAAGACAGAGCTCGGTCTTAGACGAAATTGCTCGTAGAAACGACGAGATCTTGGCAGTATTATTTCGCTTCGAATTCGATGAAACTCGTTTCCCACTCGATGCAAGGACTCGTCGAGTTCGGTCGGTGTTCCGTTGCTCCGGGAAATCCCGGAGGAGGATATCAGGACAGAGCGCGGTTCGATTACGCTTGGAAATTCCATGGGAATACACTCGTCTGTGTAGATTCGTTGCAGCCGAAACGTCGGGCCCCTCGAAGCTCGTTACCTTAAGCCGAGGTGTGCCCTCCTATTAGACGCGTAAGCGCTGTTTACTCGGTACGAAATCGAGCCGTGTCAACGACGACATCACCGATGCACTCGTCGGTCACCTTTGCGGTAATCGGTAGTAAAAGTACAAATTGCTCTCGGTGAAACCATCGGAGGACTTGGCGCGATACGTTGTTCCTAGGCGTAACCTATACCTATCCGCGATGTCAGTTTCCGCGAAGGTTGGACGATAAATGAGGTTGTACGGTCGAAAGTTGCGCGATGTTGTACCAGCGATATTCGATGTCGCTGGAATTGCGTCCGTTGACGAGAAAATGACGGTCGTCGTTGAGGAAGTGGAAATTTTTTTTCCCTAAGCAAACACGCCGTTCGATTATACAAATTTCGAATCTTAACGAGAGTTGGCTGCGAGACGGGGAAGAGACCATTACGGGGGGAGTCGTTTATCAACGCGGCCACATTATGCACTCGACTCACGACCCCGTGGCGTGTCCCCTTCCGTGGATAATATCGCCATTATGGACAATCGATCGTAGATAACAATTTAAGGCGTGCTCGCTAGAAAATATTTTCAAGCCTGCTGCCATTCCGAGGTGCATTAATTTCGCGTATCAACGGGAAAGATGGACGACGACCAGGCGCAATTCGAACGACAAACACCGCGACTAGTTTTTAATTAAAAGATCCTTCCGCATACATGCATCGTTCTATTAATCTCGAAAACCAACCCGTCGTCCACCGCCTCGGCGGTAACTCGAGGATAGCGGAAAATGTACCCGCGTCTAGTCCTGTTCCGAGAAAGATGGCCGCCGGCGTCCTCCGAAAAATATGTCATTCTTCTAAAAGTGCGGACAGGAGAATCGTTTTACCTCGTTTATCCTAAAGAGACTATGGTCCGAGTCTGTACGACGAGATAAAATGTCCGTGCAGTCTGCATTTTAAGAAGAACGACGCAGTTCGTGGACGTTGCTGGAAGCCATCTTCTTGAATCAGGACGTTACGTCGCGTAGAATTTCTCTAGTCGAGAAATTACCTTGCAGCCCGATCGTTAGGACGTCCGAAGTCGGTATCCTGTTTCGAATTGTCGAGCCAGGTGCCAGCGCGACAGCACTCCACGAGGCGGCTCAAAGTTAATCGCGGGCGCATTACAGATCCTTATCGACGAGATTAAAACCGATGTAACTGGCGGCAGATCGGGAACATTTGACCGAATAACCTCCCTCGTGCACGCTCGCGGATCGATCCTGCGGTGGCCGTGAACGCAGAAAAAATGAAAGGGTGTCGTAGAGAGGTTGGCCTTTCCGATTACCGCGCCTTGCCCTTCGCGAAGAACCTTCATCGCTCTCTAGGGCGAAGGAAACGCGACCGTTGTCGGAATCGCTTACTGAAATTGCTCTCGATTGCTTCGCCGCGGCGAACTCGGCAATTTGCCGTACTTAATAGCTTCGTTGAAGGGGGCCTACGTGGAATTATCGTGTCCTTGAAATCGACGAATCGGATGCTCGACGCGTACCGAAAGTTCTCCAAGTTTTCGGAGAGAGAATTCCAAGTTGACTTTTATGACGATTAAAAACAACGATAACGTGTTTGTTACGTCAGATTTTCCTTCGACTGGCCCCTGAGCTAGCAGCGGGATATCGCGACGGTGATCGTCGCGGCGTTCGATCGCGATTTTGTGCCGCCACTCCCTCGCTCGCGAAGGAAATCAAGTTGACCAACGGTAACCCTCAGAAATCAGTTTCTTCCGGCTAATAAATGTATTTATATTCGTCGAAACCGCGATTATCGCGGCACGGTCGCGTTTGATTGATACTTAGTTCGCGTGATCGTTAAGAGAAGGGTGCACCGAACGAGGACGCCGACGACGAGACCAATGGCAACGACCACGACGACGACAGTACGAAAGAGTCGCTGGAAATATCTTTTCGACGTCGAATAATACTCGAACAATATAAGAGACAACGAGAGAATAATCGTCGGTACTTACGAAGGCGATAACGAAAGTTTAAGAGACGAGTCGGCGGCCGAATCGAGTCACGACAAATAACGCCAGGCTAATTTTCTAATTTCCAGCTCTCGCGATCCAATTCGTCGACTAATATCCCATTAAGTCCTGCTAACACCTCGCTCGGTCGTTAACGTCTAATCTCAACCCTCGGGGTTAGACGATCCACCGCTTACAGTTTCGCGACAATTTTCACATATCCGACTACTCCGCGACCGGGCGTTCCCTCGTTCGTTCGTAACTTTTGCTCGGGCCAGCCAAAGCTCCAAACCATGGCCGGTTTATGCTCGATAATTGTTCCAATTCAAGATTCCACAGCTTCGTTCGATAATACATTTAGAGCGACATCGGACACAATTGGAAAAACTGTAATAATATTATGAAATAATTTGAATTCTCAACTCCGCGATCGCGCCTTTGACGTGGGCCGATAAAAATGGCGATTGGAATAATTGGTTTAGTTACTCGATAATGTCGTGATTTCGATAAACCAGTTAACTTAAATTACGAGCATTTATCAATTCGATGTAACTTTGCAAACATTCTTTGTTCGCTTGGTTTATTTTTACCCCTGCTAGAGATATCGATAAATCTTGGACGTCGATAGTACTTGTCGACGTCCATCCACGGTACCGTTTCGTGTGCAGTAGAGTAAACGATCATCAAAATTAACACCCGAGGAAGCATCGAGAAAATACCTCGAGGTCTTTATTTACCAACTCGACGAGCTAAGATCTAATCGATCGTTCGAGATTCGCGCACTCTTCGTCATACTTTTACGAGCGAAGAATCTTTCTCTATTTTCCGGGGCCCGAGCTTCGTTTCCAGTTGCTCGCTCGAGACAAACGATCGAAGGAATTCCGTTTAATTGCACCGCTCGCAGTTCCTGGAAGCGTTTCACCCTCCCGATCTTTTCCATTCCAACCCTCGACGCCGGGGTAACTGTCAAACAACCTCTTATTTGTTCCCGTTGTTCCAACGTACCCGGATATTCTCGTCCGCGTTTAAGCTGCGTCCTACCATAACCGTCGACGTGAAAGTTCGTTTGCGCGAGTGTCAACGAACGTGTAATGCATATTAAATCGATACGCGGAGCTTTCGTCGAGCCACTGCTGACGACCAACAGACGTACAACCTTCTCGACGATACCGTCACGAAAGAATCGTACGAGAAGAACGAAAGTCACGCGTTCGTTCACGCTCTGAAAAGTGCGGCCTGATTAACGAGTCCATTATTGAAACTACTTATCCGCAAACCAAGTTTCGCGAACATACTTTCGCATTTTTCTCCTTAGCTGAATCCGCGCTTTTCCTTTTTCCGTGAGACGTTGTAAACAACGCTACTTCGTAGCGAGGCGAACATTGACGACGCGATAAAAACATAAAACGATTAGGTAACCTCTAGCGAAAATTAAATCCTCCCCAAGGAAGATACCTCCTCGTCGAAATTTCATTCTTGTAGCAACGTGTACTATCCGTGGTCGGAAGGTGTCGAGGCATGTGACGCTCGAGTCACCGATAAATTTATACGGAAACTTTCGTGGCGTCCGAACGAGTCGACATAAATCGTCGTTCGCGAACGTCGAGTGGAAAAATCTGGCGAACGCGATGATAATTTCGGTAGAAAGTTTCGAAAGATTCTTCAGCGATCGATACCTTTTTACGTTTACGGCGCCCTACGAAACTCGATTGAACGCATCGAGGCGCGTTGATGCCATTACACGGGACATGAAAATGCTTTGCTCGGAAATATATATTTATTTCGATAACCCGTTAAAATATACTGTCGCCCCGGGGGGTGGTTGGTGCCGCATCGAGGAGTAGTCATTTGAAATAACTAACGCGTCTTTAATTAAAGGAACAACAACTCAAAACGTTTATTAACTTTAACAATAACTCGTTTAGTAAACACGTCTGTACGACAGTAAGACTCGCGACGTTCTCCCTATTTGAAAGTTGCCGGTTCACTTGGAAACCGGAACATCCCGATGATCCGCTTACACTCGCTCTACGGAACACACTTCACAACGTCGCAACGATACTCTAGATATTCTCCCACTGGAAAAATATACCCGTTAATTATTCCAGAAATGTATCGATAAGAGAGAAACTTGGACGCCACGGATGAGAATCCATTCCCAGGGGGGAATGAATCCATTCGAGGAATGAATCATGAGCGCGATCGTGTCGACGGATAAAGGAGAGAAAACTCCCGGAAATATGTCGAGAAGTTTAAGGAGACTGATCCCGGGTGGGGAGGACGGAAGGGTTGGCGCGAGAAGGAACGACGCTATCGTGGTACGATCGCAAAGGGAGACGGCCGATCGAACAACGACGCCCTGAGAAATTTCAGTTTTATGGTCGGCTGAAAAATCGACGCCGGCGTTCGGCTGGCGTGAAAAATTACCGAGCAATCCGCGGGATTCGGTACCGATCGTCCTTTCCAGACGTTCGATCGCGTATCCTCGCTGCGCGACCCTTTTCCATCGAATATTCGCGTACGTACATAGCCGTTCCGTAACACGTACACGTACTTAACCCCTCGCCGATGAAGAACGAGCCCCGCTCATCCGTTACAGCGCACCGAAAAGATCCGCTTCGAAAAGTTAATCTTTTTTAGAACCTTCTATGATCCGCGACGGTGTTTGCTTCTGGTTAAAAAATGAATGAAAAACGGGAACTCAAATTTCTCTATAGACGCTTTGTCTGTGGAAAAGTCGATCTTGAAAATTCTCGAGCGCGTCTGACCATAATCGGCTATTTCTACTTGCGCGCTTAGAGAGGTCTGCCATCGAACTTGCTCGCGCAAGTAGTACGTCGACAGAATTTCAGGAATGTCGTCGTACCGTATCGCGATAGAGCGTCGATAGAGTATTCGAACGATTCGTTCATCGTCAACCAACTACTTCCAACTACCGCCGAACTACTGTCTTCGATCGTACCTCAAACATATCGAGCGTTCCGCGATCGGCGATAAACAGGTTTATCAGGTAAGCGCTCGTCGAAGTAACATCGCGGACAAAGTAGAACGAAATTGTAGCGAATACAAAGCCACGGTAACCGACGGAACGCTACGTGGTTATGTCTGCGAAACAGTCCGCGAGATCAAACACTGTTGGTAAACAGTTTAGCGGAACTAGCTGGCGCGGGGCATCAAATTGCTGCAACACAATTGATGTAACTTGGAAACGAGGCGATATATACGGTAAATACGCGTGCACGAAGAACTTGTTTTAGCGCCTTCGGACCCGGAGGTTACCGTCGACGTTGGCTTTCGCCACGAGCGAGGCGGCGGCTCGTAGCCATCGATACCGTAAGTTTGCTCGGTTAAGGTCGACGATGGATAAACTTTTGAATAATTATCGCGCGAACGATAATATATCGGAGACGGGCTGATTATATATAACGGGCGGATCAGGCAGCCAGAAAATTGGAATCGGTTCGATCGGCGACCGTGCCAATAATTCGCTTCGTTACCCAGCCGAGGGCCCTCGAGGTCGTTCCTCGATACGTGCTCGAAGAGGAAGGCGACGACGCGGACGCGGCTCGACGGCCACTCGGGAAACGAGGAAAATCTCCCTCTGGCTCGACGCGGACGTTTTGGAAATTAGGAAAGTTAGATGGGGACTCTGGCGAAAACAAAAATTCGACGGAAAAGTAGGATGCTGAGGTAAATTTGTGTTCTCATTGGACGACGAACGAATCGGGGGACGTTATACGCTGCGCGAACTTGCGAGGAGACTTGGAGCATTTGACTGTAATATTCCTATCTCACCTAACCTCGATTAATATATGTAAAAATTATTATTTATTTTAAACAGTTGGTTAACATTAATCGATATTCTATGATTCGTTTGTGGGCCACGTCAAGTCACATTTTCAGGTGAGTGACATTGATTACGGTAAAATTAAACGGTAAAATATAGTTCGTATAAAATTAATTCCTCGATTGCGCCGATTTAGAATTCTGTTAAGGGGGAGATACCCCTATTCCCATTTCAGAAAATCGATATCTTTGCGTTACGTTCTTGAAATTCGATATTTTAAAAATACTATCCTAAACATCGCGATTCGCGTGTCCTGATGCTGGAACCAGTTTTCTTTCGAAACGATGGGGTGACTTCTACAAAGATATATATAAAAAAAGCTGGTAAAACCGCGACGACCGTTCGATTCGTTTTTCTCGTTCCAAACGTTTCGTGTAAACAAAAGGGTAATTCAACGAAAACAGAATATAATCTGGTCGAATAGTGGATTGTGTGGAACTGGAAATTCTAGATGTACTCGTAACTCGTGCGAGTATAGAAATGGCCGATAGAACTCTTTTAGAAACGCAAATAGCACCACTGGAACAGCTATGCGTACCGTCAATTTTATTTGCAGACCTAATTTAAACAATATAACGCGAGAGCGATATGGTTTGCTGACCGTAGCAGCTGGACGTGTCGCTCGATTACCCGAAACGAACCGCACCACGGCTTTTAATAGCTCGTTATAATATCAATTATACCACGCGTACCCTACAAATAACATTGCATCGCAGAGCGAGTCCACGTAGCGAGACCATGGTAGTCGGTACTACTCGCGACGAAAGATTGTTCGTACGATCCTTCGTCGCGAGTAATATCGAGCTAATGGCTGCGAACTCGTACTAAGATCTTTAGATTTAGTCGATGTAATTCCACTGAATTTTAAAAAAGGTCTTTAAAAACTTGGACTATTATTAGGGATGTTACGATCACACATTTTTAGAATCGATTAAGTATAAATACATACACATATACATATGCATAAAAAGAAACGAATAAACTTTACCTGTTTATAATATTGGTACGTATAGATGATATACATTGGGGTCCGCTATAGATCGGCTACCTCGGGATCGCTGAACCCGTACTGTGGCTACGATCAAGCATACCTGCACAGCCCCTGAGGATGTATGGTCTTTCCGCACCCTCCCGTCATCGTATTCTCATATCCCTACTATACGTTACCGCTAACGATCGAAAAGCATCGCATCGGTTGCTCCTCCGGAATCTGTGTTCGATGTTTCGCAATCTCTATCCTAGCGTCAGAAATAAGGCGCGTGTCTCGCAAACTCTTCTTTCGTTCATTTCGTTGGTAACCATTCGAAACGCCAGGAAACGCTTTAACCGGCGATGCAATTAGAATATCATGCACGCCCACCGCGTGACACTAATTGTGTTTAATTAATCTAATAGCGGTACATGATAATTTGCACACGCGCGATCCTCGTGTCACGTTGTACACGGTCCGCGTGTGATACCGGCGAACGAACTATCGAACTCCGATATCGCCCCCGTATTTTTACAATACCGTCCCGGCCGCGTGCACGTAGACTTTCAAGCCCAGGCACGATCACGTAAAATTTCGATACATACCTGCCCGTTATTCGGCCGTTAATCCTCAAAGTGGCAGGCGTCGCGTGATTTCGATCACGCGGACGTTCGACCCTCCAAGCCCTCGTCTCGCGTTTGAAAAATAACAATTTCCCCGACCGTGTTACGACCGAGATTTCGCAACGGCTTACCTCTGCTAACGATCGCTTTAATCTTTTAGCCTCCTTTTGCTCGAAAAAAACTTGATTGCACTCCGAGCAACGGACAATCAAGTTCGAAAACTTGATTAGGGTGGCAAGTTCGGAAAAAGAAGCGCAAAGCACGTTTACGTTTCGTAGACGACCGTTTCCTTCCGCTATTCGAAGCCGAGGTACCGGTACGAGTCGGTTGGAATACAACCCGGGCTTCTCCTCTCTTGCAAGGATTCCAACGCTTCGGCGGTTCCTGGTTAACGAGAGTCTGGTGATTCGAATGCCAGGAAAAATAGAAAAATCGGAAGAATTATCGTCGCGCTTGGTTTCCGATGTCGACGTAGCGAACTCATCTCGCCCGTTAATATTTCGATTTTCCTCCGAGACGCGTGTTCCGATTTCTCAAGCGAGTGTAGCGACTTCGGCTGAGGAGGAAGGAGGCGGCGAAACGAAGAGGGGACGTTCGAGGGGGGGGGGGGGCTGGTTTTCCGGCCTCTTGCCGAGATCTCCTGTTCTCAAACGTTGTTTTCCTCGAATGGCACACGTCGTGCAGGAAATTGCTACTCCCGTTCCTCACCCCCGACCGATCCAGGGACCAGTGACGTAATCCTCTGTATCCTTCGTGAGCAGATTTCGCGATAACGGAGGGATATTAAACGTTCGGGGTTACGCAATAAAGTATCGAACCTCGCGTGAATACTTCCGAGCGTCATGCGACCGGGCAAAAGAGGCGCAATCATGCCGGAGGTTATCGTGCCGCGGGTAATTGCTTTTATATCCTCGACACGATTTTTCGATAACGTTTGATCGTTCTTTCGTCGGCGTTCGCGTCATTGGGTAATTACATGTTGTCATGCGACGCCTCTAATCCTCCGGAGATGAACGATATTTTCAAGTCCTCGAGATCCCGAGATACGCGGACAAACAACTCGACTGGCAAACGTGTTAACATAACGTATAAGGTAGTCGCCGTAACGATGGGGGATGGGGTGCTTCGATGAAAGAGAGTTATCATTGAAATTGCGATAAATTCGACCGATAAAACCGAGCAATTTATTTGCTTTGCCGAAACTATTAACGACGCGCTCAAAGTGAGAGAAACCGACCTGCGACGATAAACGCGCGCTTAGATTTTATCCGATATGGAACTCCAGGAAAATACGTATCTGGTATCGTAACAACGACGCGATGGATTTAAAACTGTTTGGTAATCGAGAGTTCAAACTCAAGGTTAAACCTCGTCCGCTGACGGTCGATTAATTCCCATCGAGTTTGTTCGTAATCGCGCGGTTATTCGCGTCGGACGACGCGAGTTCCTTCTTCTAATTCCGCGTCTCTTGGGAGCCCGCCGAGCGGTAGTTTCCGCCATCGTCTGCGGATCCGGCGAGCGAGAAGGAAATAACCACGGTATATATTTACGAAACTGGCGTGTCCGTTTGTCGCCGAACACCGCGACCAAGAGTCTGCGTCTTTTCTCGTGGGTCTCGTCGACGGCAGGTAAAAAACAGTGTCGGACCTTACCGCTAGGGCCGAGTACTCGTTGACTTGTATACGGTTACGCGCGGCACCGTTTCTGGCAAATTGTCGGCACGAGAGAAATTCACGGAAGAAATTCTCGCAACGAAAACGCGTGCACCTATTTCGAGGTTTAACCGAACGTGCCACGAACGCGGCGAATTATTCCGAGCCGAGGGGTGCGAAAGATTTTCTCGCGACAAAGGTACGACGAGTTCCTCGACGATTTTCCCGTGCTTCGAAATTACCTCGCTTGGAAAACTTGTCGCTTCTCTATCGTTCTCGATAAGGATTCGAAAACTTCCTCCTTTTTATTCGGTTCCGTCTTCCGTGGCCGTGCGCAATGATGACGGATCGCGAGGAATTTCGATTCCGGCGAATCGGTGTAACATCTGCAGGGCTTGCGGTTTATTTAAGCGGGGGGAGGGGCGGGGGCAGCAGCGACTATAAAGTCAGCAGGAACGCGGTTCCCAGCCCCCATATGCATAATGCCCTGTATTAGAACGGTTCCTCGTGTTTGCCTTGGCACAAAGCATCGTGCACACAGGACGAAGCCTCTGCAGCGGTTCGCCAACGTAATCGACCGTGCACAACTACGCGAGACTCATCCGTAAACACTGCCACGATCGGCAAAAAAAAGATTCGGACGCGAGCATGCTGTTGCGAAGAGCGAGACGATGGAAATTGCTTTCGACGGTTTTACTCTCTTTCTTCGCGCTACTTAAGAACATAGTTGGCCGGCGCAAAGTAAAGAATTACCGTGCGAAATCGTTTTCTTCCTCTGTTCCTCCTCCCCCCGAATATTTACCGACTAATTCAATTTCCCAGAGCATTGTTAGTTTCTCCTTCCGATAGCCGAGTTTAGCATCGACGGAGAGTATATCGGATCGTCGCGATAAATGATTTCGACCGCTATTTAAAACGGCGATTTCAACGAACGAAAAAATTACTACCGGGACGCGCGAACGTACGACGCGATTGTCTGCGCAAGCTCGTAAAACGCCACTCGGAATGGCCTCGTAAAGGAAAGCTGTCACGGGAACCTCCGTAAGTTTCCCTCCGCTCCCCCAATTTATTCGAGTAAAAGCAGCAGCTTCGCGAATCCCGTTTTTTATTTTTCCAGCTACCATCGAAAGAAGAGTATCGCTGAATCTCCGCGTCTCTTCCATTTCTCTGTGTTTGGAAACGTTGAGAATTATCCGGCGTCGTGAATCACGCGCTCGGTTAAAAAGATGCACTCTTACGGGACGCGGTCAGCCCCGGAAAATAAACGTCCGCGTCCGGTGCCGACCGTGTTCTTCGCAATATGTAAACGAAGGTGAAACAGGGAACAGCAGAAAATGCCGAAACGGCACGACACGGCGATCCGGACCACGTGAGCTGCGTAATATCCAGTCACGTTGTGCGTTCGACTGCAAACCTTCTAAGTCGGCAATAAAATCCAACGATTTCCGTCGTGTGCACCCACCGCGGGGGCATCCTTTTTCCTGGCTGCTGCTTTTCTTCCCCTCTCCAATCCTCCCACGTCCTTGCATCGAACCGTTTCGGCCTTATGCCGTCGCCCGTCGGCTACCGTGCATTTGTAAGTCGAAACACGTCTTGAATATACGATAAAATTTTCCCCCAGATTTCGGTTCATCCCAAACTCTAGGCTTGCCAATTCTGGCCTGCCGTTCTCCTCTTTCGTTCTCCGTGCGGTCCGTTCGCTACGCGCGTACGCGATGTTCCGAAACTCGGAGCCTCGAGCTTCCGTCGTCTCGTTTTCGAGGAGTCCTCGAGGAACAGCCTCGGAAATATCGATGGATATTTCTGTACGGAGGCATGAATTTTTATACGCGTCAAACGAACAACGATTAATTTATCGAAAACGTTTCCACGCGTGAAAAGAGCTGTATTTTCCTTCCGCGTTCGTCCTCTGCGTTCGCCTCGGCGCACGCCGCGATTCAAAGGTACAGCGACGCAAGAAAAGCCTTCTATACGCTTGCCTTTTCTTCCTCCTATGTCGCTCGACGGTGACTCTCAGGGTTTCTCGAGTTTCTTCAAGCATTTATGGCATACGTGTAGAGAGAGACCTTATGGATTCATGGCGAAGGAGATTGGACCGCCTGGACAGATTTTTGCTCGAGAGAATCTCGAAACGTCCGAGTAGAAAACCCGTACCGGCCCTGGCCCATTGAAACGTTTTTGGAGCGTGTGAATCGCTACTGGTCGTAATTAGGAAGATGCAACCCGACCGACACCGATCGCACCGATAACGATAACGTGTCTGCGAAACGTGTTCCTCACGGTACCAAATGGATCAAGTAATTAACGCTAAGCGTATCCGAAGCGCAAACAGGGACTGGTTGTAGCTTTCGTAGGTCTCGTTTTATCGACATTGAAAGAACGAGAGCGAATTGATTCGTTTCGACTTTTTTTTATATTAGAATGTAACTTTTCCTCGAACCCCTCCAATTAAAATTCGGTATTTTGGGAACCGAGCTTTATGAAGTTAACGCGACTACGGTATAGTTGATAATTTATGCAATAACACGAACTAATTAATTTATGTGCACGGGCAATTTTGCTTGATTTACGCACCGCATTCTTTGTTAATTTCTCGTCAGACTGTACAAATATAATATTCTAAAATAATGCGTGTTATCCGGTAAGCGATGCACGCTAATAATATCAACGATGATAATAAGCGAAAGCTCTCTCGCAAACAGTTGGCACGAGTCGAGCGCTCGTACTCCTACATTTAAATAATTCGCATTCGCGAGAGGATCGTTGGCAATCGTTTCGATGGTTGTCCTTTAATTTCTTTTTTCTGGCTGCGCAACGGTGCGCGTGTCCCCGATAGCGCGGACGCGTAAAACGGAGGTTACTCGGGTACTCGCAATTATTCATTCTCGCTGCTGGCACGCGAAATCGACCGCAGCGACGAGTCCGGTTGCGCGCAATTTTTGCGTGTAATTAAAACGAGGCTCGCGTCGCGAGACCTTCCTGAAAGGCAGGGCTTTAATGAAAGAACCGTCGCGCAGCTTCCGTTGAAAAATATCCGCGACTTGGAGCGGCGCGCATTGTCGGGTAATTTCCTTGCGCGTCAAAGCGTTCCAAAAACGAAATTAATCAAGGTGACTCGACTGCATCGTGATCGCGCTTACTCACCGCTCTCGACCAATTACCAAACGTAAAGCGTTTTTCCATCGTGTAAACAATCCCTCGTCGACGGAAAGCGCGCCCGCCTCCGAAATCGTCTCCCTAGAATCGATTTCCTATCAAATGTCGCGCGATCGCAGCCTCGCCCGAGTAACGCGAACTCAATTTTCAAGGCGGAACGGAAAATTAATCTCAACGACACGAATTACGAGAAAAAGCAACGCGTCGAGAAACGAGGAACGCCGAGTCGTTGGAAAAGCATTTGCCGAAGAAAGAACGCGTGCTCCCTCGTTTTCTTATAAGCGAAACGATCGCTTACAGGTAACTGTGTCGTTAAAAATCTTACGTCGAGCTGGAATAGAACGACGCGGGAAGCTTCGGTAACAAATTCGCGTCGCGTTCTCGATGTGTCGTCGAAGACACGGTTCGAGAAGTCGAAGAGGAAAACCAATCCTTCCAATTAAGGTCAGCGTCTCCCGGGCGATCCAAACTTCTACTCAGGATGTTGGAAAGCATCCTGCCGACGAAGAGAATCGCGATGAAATAACTGGCCCGAATAACTTTCCTTTCGCGTAGACAAATGTACCTCCTGCCTTTTGTTTCATTTAACACGAACCATGGGTGGTAGAACGTCCAAAAGTAATTACGGGAATGGTCACGGGGAACGTTTATGAAAAGCTTGGCACCGTGAACGACGATAATAAAGTAGAGGACAGCGGATAATAATGTTCAGAACAGGGTGAACACCCCTGTCTTGGCGTTCTATCTTTCACCTTCCCGCGTTAAGAACGACCGTTTCCGCTAGGGGTGAAATTCGACCCGTTTCAAGACATCTCGAATCGAGGATAGAAATTCAACGATGACAAATGGAATCCATGATCGCCGAGTAACCGAATGAGACAGCTCGTATTTTGAATTAGTCGCCGATAACTTGGTTACATTTGTCATCTCGTAGATAACCGGTGTGCAAATGTTACTCTTCGGTAACGTTCAACTCGATCAATTTTCATACCGTCGTCACTCGGACGGAGGAGTAATACGTACATTCTCACTTTTTCGAACTGGAAATGTATTTCTGAAGCTTCAAGATGCGCTCGAATGTAAGAGAAAGTCGGACATCCAATCTCTTTCTCCGAGCGACTCGTTAAGCAAAGAGAATATCTTTCTTTTTCCTGGAACTTAACGACATGCGTTCGCGCCAGTTAGTTTCATGGACGTTAGGCGGGTTAATTCTATTTATCCAAGCGACGCGAACCACACTTATTCGAACGAATACCGGCCCGCATACTAACGAGAACGACGCGACCGGTCGTCGCGAGCAACCTGGTTACACTGTGTACTCTTTGAGCTCTCGTGCACTCGCTCCACTAATTTTCAAGACCCGGCGCAGCCTCGATGCTTCGATGCACTTTCGCGATGCATAATTTCCTCGGCGACCGGTACGCGACCGACGGGTGCCCCGATCTCGGCGAAAATGCTCGAAACCCAATTAACGGCATTCGCTATTTTCCAAGACGAAGAAGTAGAAAAAAAAAAAAGGAAAGCCTCGCAATCGTGACCAAAGCGAACTCGTGGCAAGGAAAAGCCTGTTCCGTTGTTACCGAAGCTCCGTCCAGGTACCTCGGTAACGGAGATCTCCGATGAATTTTTAACGGACAGGTCTGGATCATCGATTCCGAGGAGGGTGAAATTCCGCGTGTAATTTCTTGGAAATCTCTCCGACGTTCCAGCGGCCAGCCGCATCGCTGCATCCGCGATAGACGCCTAAGCGAAACGTCGATCGACGAGAGTAAGACAAGTGCGAAAGTAACCCCCGTCCAATCAATCTTACGGCATACCGAGACCCCTATATCTTTCCTGTGCCGCGACCGGGTCGAACATCGAGAAGATCCGCGTTCCCTGACGTTCGTTCATTCGTTTCCCAGCGCCCCTGGACAAGCATCTTTCATCCCCGCTTCTTTCGTCGTGGGTTTTCTTCCGTCTCTCCTCGGTCACCGCGGAATCCTCCGTTGACAAAAAGAGTGACACGTTCGGGATTGTTATCCACGGGTCGGCGGGATCCAGCCAAGCAAAAACGTACGCTTTCGGCTCGGTGTATCGGGAACGCGATTGGGATTGTTTGGGATTCGCTGAACGAGAAGCGAGCAGCTACTTTTCCGAGAGACGAAAGACGTCGCGCGAAAGAGACACGTCGTTTCGGACGGGTGTACTTTTTCGGACCGACGATCTCGCGAATCCTGCGTTGCCAACGCGACAGACTTTCCTTTTCAACTTGTTCCCCTGTCGGTTCAAATGTCTTCCAGTGAAATTACGAGGACGATTGCAACGGTCGACGAATCGGTTGACCGATACCGTGACGTTGGATAGGAGAGGATAGTTCGGTGGGTACGTCGAGAGGAGTAGTTGGAACTTCTCGAAGAGGAAGAAGCAAGGGGAACACGCATTATCCGCGAGGATCGAGTCGTCATGGTCGTCATTCAAATTCGTTTAAGCTCCCCTGCGCGCTGAGGCTTCCTGGGAAGCTCGAAAGCTCTTCTCGAAGGCCTTATCTTCTCCGAGGCGAAAGCTCGGAGAGATAGATCGATCTCTCTTCCCACGCTCGCCAACGAGTGCTTTCGAAGGGTTAAGAGAGCCGGTTTAAACGACAAGAAGCACAAATTGTTCTTTCCAAGGAGACTCGTCTCGTGAACGATCACCCTCGTTTCTGCAAAATTACCCAGCGTTTTCGTCCCTGGACGACGGGTATGAATTTAACTGCCGTTTTTGCAGCTGCCTCGCAGGCAACGAGAGAATCGAGCACCTCCGTCCAGCTCATCAAGTGTTTGTTGCGAAAAAATGTGCTTTAAAGAGAACACGTACCGCGAACAATTACTAAAAATACCTATAATTGGAGACTAGCCGCGAGATTCGATCCAATGTTCTCGTTTCGTGACTCACCTGAAACAAAAAGAAAAGATCGGGTTAGCGCCACAAGAATAATAATAATTCCAATAAAGGAACGAGTACGTTATAGGTACAAACAAATCTTGATAAAGTTACCCGAGAAGCGGAGAAACTCTTTTCTCACAGTGACAGAGGTATACGTATACGTCGCCTTAATTCGTAAGTGGATCGCATGGATTCTTCGATAAGACGAGGGGATCATCGAAGCGGTCCTCGGGGAATCCTTCGAGTTTAAAATTCGGTCATTACCGTCGACGGGGTGTATTTCCTCCGATTAAAACAAACACAAAAGACCGATCCATCGCGCGATATTAAATCTCGCGAGCTCCGCAAACACACATCGGATCGCGAACACGCTCCTGGCTTTTGTCGTTCTATAATTAAATTGCTCTCGCTCCTCGCTTCCGTTCCACTTCGCTTCTCGCCACTCGCGCGACCCTTCCACAAGAATTTCAACGGAACGTTTCGTTTTTGTCTATACTTGGAAACGAACGGAACGCAGAAGGAACCGCGAGTTCGTCCGGTTCGTCGTTGGTTGTATTTTCGAGTGATTTACTATGCTTTTTTTTGGTCAGGACCAGCGACAAATTATCAAAAATTCGAACAAATTTCATCCTCGGCCCACATAATTTTTCTCGTCGAACGCGCACGGACGGATCGGAAGTTCGAATCCGCGCGGATTCGAGTGGACGAATAAACCGGTTAGCGATTCAACCCACGCCGTTGTTCCTCCTTCTGCATTTGTTCCGCGATCGCGTTACAATTAAAGTTTCAACCGTGATCTTGTTCCATCCAAAGATCCATGGATTCGTTTTCGAATGCAATCTACGTGTCGAGCGAAAAGAAACCGTGAAACGATTACGTTCGAACCCGCTACCGTCCAATTTTCGCGATCGCGCCGATCCAAATTCTCTTAATCGAGCGCATACATCAACGCAGGGCGAATCTACATATGGCCAGATTAATGATCGCGATCAATAATTGATCGCGCAGCGAATGGATTACGCGGGAGCTCGTACATATTAATTTTATATTATACGCGCGTCTGTATTCCAATTGTGACGCGCGTTGTAAGTGCCCCCGTTGCGACCAATGGCCCTCGAAATACGATGGACGATACAAAATTCCACGTATCCGTCGAATGGGAGCGGGATAATCTGTCGACGTGCTATCAAACCTAACGAAACGTACGATAAGATGCTCGAGACTATTTCCCTCCGCGTCGATTATCAAATTATTCGGCTGGTTTATTCGGGGGGTATTCGATGACGAACTGCCCGTGAAAAGTACATTTCGGGAAGTCAGCCATGCAAAGGTCCTATCTGAAACGGTGGCGCATCAATTTAAACCGTCTCCGCCTCTGGTCGGGGAAAGGAGCGCGAGGAGAGTCGGAAGGAAACGTCGGTACGTCGGATAAACAAGGAATGGGGCATAAAGGGACGAAATGTTTAGAGGGTACGGGGCCGAACGTTGGAATCGGGTTTAAGGGTCGGTGCACTGGCTGCTGCACTGCTACCAGAAGGCGCACTGCATTCTAGCGACATCGCGTTACCGGTAAATCCATCGTAAATAGCTGGCTCGAAATGAAACCAGAGCAACTCGAACCGACTCGGATACGAAATATCGTTGCTCGCTCGGAACTTTTTCGTTTAATTTAACCGGATCGCGACAAAGAGGGTCGCGAAAGATCGTCTTCGCTCGCGATCGTGCCGAGAAGCTTGAGAACCGGCCGATGACATCGAGCCGTGGCGACATCGACAGACTGATACATCGGAGGTCCTTATTCCTCTGACCGGCTCGAATCTTTCACTTGGACTTTGGAGAATTTTATTATTTATTAGAACGTCGCCGCTGAAACGGTTGGGAGGGAGGAGAGGCGATTCGATTTCTGCGTCATTGATTTCTAGAATTATCGTCGCTGAGAGAAGAAGGGGAGTTCGAATAACCATCAACCATCCGTGAAACTTTCTTTTAGTTTCCTTCTCCCGTCCCAAAACAAACACTAAGGATACTTATGAGGTACGGCGTGTATTTTTAACGAGTCGCGACGTCGGATGAATTAATAGAGCGGAAACGCGAGATGGTCTCGAGAGCGTCGATGCGAATGGAAATCGGGATCGGAGGAGACTCTGTTTAGGATGGACGGGGTGGAAAATAAGGAGAAGGTTCGTATAGCCATTCCGTTATCGCGCGCAATTTGCAAGCGCGATCGATCGATTCTTCTCGTCGTTGCCTTCAGAGATTGCTTCGAACCGAAAAACACTCGAATAACCGTCTATCGTCCCGCGACGTCGGCCGATTCTTTCGGCGGAAATGGCTCGCGTTCCTACGAGGCCGTTTCTCCTCCCTCGACCCCCTGTTCGCGCCGCGGAAACAGCGGCCGTGAAACGAAATGAAATCGATAATGGGGGACACGATCGTGCGCGCGAATCGTCGCGAGATAAAAGCTGTTAAGGTGACAAAGTGCGTCGCGAAAAATAGAGAACTAGACGGGGAGCCGTAAACGGGCGTGCCTTCTCGCGGGGGACTCGATGCTCGAACATCGAAGCTCGAAGCTCGAAGCTCGGCCGAGTTTGGCGGGCTCTCCAACTTTTAAAAATGTCCCCGCAGACCGAAACTAACTTACGAAGAAACCACCCTGTCCCGAGCTTCCCTCTCGGAGCGACTTCTCGATAGCGATACGGTAACTTTGGCCGAAGACCGTTTCCTTCTTTCCTATGTAACGCCCATCCATTTGCACGCGGAATGCACTATCCGCTAGCACTTCCCAAAGAACAGTCTCGCGTTAAAGGAAACGCGGGTGCCACGAGTGAGCGAAACGTGGACAGCGTGTAAGCGAGAAAGCGAAACGTTGGATGGTTACGCTTCCACGTTTTTGGCCGTTGCACCACGTGAACAAAAAATGGTTGTCGAAGGTTTCCTTTGTGGAATCGGCTAGACGTCTAGGCAACGCGCGAATAAGAGTCATCGAGTTGGGTTCTTTGCCGGTAGCGAGCCCAATCACGACGCAGATAATGATCGCATCGAGACACACGCCAACGTGGAAGACTTTAATTGCCAGGCACGAATCGATTTGTCACCGCAGTGCCACGGGGGAACCTATCGTGTGCACGAACAACTTTCCACCCTATTTTTAGCCTCTATGCGTTTTTTCTTGGTCGGTTTTCGGGTTACGGGAACGCGATTATCGTTGTCATTTTTCGACGCCTACCAACCGATGACGAAAAGAATTGGAGCTGGACTAGCTCGTCGTTGTATGGTCGATTCAAGAATTCGCTTTACCGAACATCCGTGTTTTTTTATTGCGAAGGTGTTTGAGATACCGGAATAAAATATCGTCAAATAATATATCAACGGGGACTAATGTCCCTTCTCCTTCGCGAAGATCTACGACCAACGACGTCTCTCGCTTAGTCGTCTCTATTTTACAGCGACGTCGTTTGTTCGTCGTAATCGATAATTACAACGTCCCTATTGTACACACAGGGTCGTTTTATGTTACCCAACGCTTGCTAAATACGCTATTAGCTCGTATAATGGCGATTCTGTTATACTCGAATCATAGATACTATTAGTTCTCGATCGAAAGAGAAAGTGGTAAATTGGGAATTAATCTCCAAGATGATACCTTTCCTTACCTTGAAACGCGACCTCGATTCGTCGAGACGAGAGCGATGAATCGCCGAAATAATTTCGAATGCAATCAACGTCGACTGGATAAAAAAAAAAACGTTTCTTGCGATGGTTTAAAAAACTCGAGAAAAATTGGCGAGTCTAATTAACGAGATCCAGGATCGCGACACGCGGATACTGCGACGCGTACGCACGTGCGTTATACTTCTCGTTATCGACAAATAGCTCCGCGGAGTTCTGGACCTCCGACGAGCTATAGAATAAACCGTTTAATGGGACTTTGGGTCTCGCGAACCGCAAAGTACCGACCTCGTGAGATATCGGTGCTTCTGCAGCAAACTCTACGCTTAGATGACTCTGGAAACTATATATAATATACCTATACGTATCGGTACTGCAACGACAGAAGCTGACATTCCTGAAAAACAGGTTTCAACTAAACCAAGTTGCCGAAAATGGAGTAAAATTCTGGAATTAAACGACAGTTTTCAAGGAATTCTGCTAGTTGAAATTTACGAGATAAGGAACCAAGTTTTCATTAAAGTTGTGAATTTGTATCAGAACGCGATAGCAAAAACGATATACCGAGAATTTCGCGAATCCACGATACCGCGACGTAATTTCCAAGATATATCGCGATTTACATTTTTCGGTGTTACGGCGAACCTCTTGGCCGATTTTAAAACTTTGTAGCAAGAGAATACGATGGCGGGAGAGAATCGCGAGGTCGTTTCCAAGAAATTTCGCGATTAAAAATTTCTGGGATTCTGGCAAAACTTCTGTACGGTTTTGAAACTTTGTATCGGTGGAACGCGACAGCGGGGAATGTATCGCGCGACTTACATGCTTCAACAACTCAAGAGAAACCCCAGAAATGCGCCTCGACGTAGCGTTAGTCGCTAAAATGCTCTCCGTTTGTTAATCCTGCTAAATTTGACGATTAACGCGGTGGTAATACGATAAACTCGAATCCATCAAGATGCTGTGACGCGAGATCATCGCGTCGTTAACCATGCGATAGTATTTCCGTGGAACCATTAACAACGCGATACTTACGGTAACTAATGGGAGGACAGACCTCGGCGTATGTATTACACCCTGTCTCGAGTTTCCCTATCGTTTCTAAGACATAAGAGATACCCCTATGAAAATACCAAACTTTCATTTATCTAATCTCGAGAAAATTACACCTTTCCCTTGGAAAATGGTCAACCTACATTCTCGATAACACTGCCCGTCCGAATTAATTATGTTTTGTAAACGGTGCAATAAAAATATAATAATCATAATAGGAAAACACCGAAATCATTGCTACCGCTACGACAAGAGGTGTTGGAAATATCGTTGTTAATTTGTTGAGCGATGTACCGACGCCACGATACAATGTATCGTCTGTTGCCATTGAGTACGCATCGGTTGCAATAGAGAGAGACCGTGGCAAAGATACTCGGGCGAAAAGCGTATCCGATGATGGAATCATGATTGAATATTGATGACGCGATATATGGAGCGAGACACTCCAACGATTGCTGGATGTTTGAGAATAAACCAATAACTTTCACGAAATCATGGTGGCAACCAAAGTGGAAAAATTCTATGAGCTACATAGTTCGATTCGGTTCGGTCGATGGCCGAAGAAAGAACGGAATACTTTTGTTTGTTGAAACATCGGCAAAGCACCTTTCATTCCGTAATCCCAATTTATTCGTCGCGTGTATCAACGCCGATCAATCCAAGTCTCATTGAAACTAAACGAATTTTCACGAATAAATTGAAGCAAATTCAAAGACATCAAACGTAGCTACTCATATTTGACGAATTACAATTTTCGTGTATATTCGCGTACTATAAAAGCTACCGCGTGCGTTTTATTATAAATTGATATCTGTTTCGCGAGTTCAACGTGCACGGTAATAATTGCAAAATTAATTACATACAGATACACTTCGTCTACAGACCGAACAATCGAAATAACCAAACACCATGACGTGGCAAAATTACGCCATGGTAAAAAGCAATATTAATTAACCACCGAAAAAAAACGAGAACCTACGATACGGCAGCGTTCGCTATTTTACCAAAGGCATAGGTACTGTTTTCGTGTAACCCCGGCCGATAGAACTCGCGGAGCGGGAGGTATTAAACGAACCAGCGATTTTTCGATTTTTTCCGCGCGAAGGAATTCTGTCGTTTCACGAAATGCGATTATACCAGATAATTAACTGAGCACGATAACATCATCAGCGCGGCGATGATACTTCGCAACGGGATCTGGATTTATACCGGCGAGACAGCGGGGATTACACGACTTTCTATCGAAATGAAACGAGGATTTCGCGTTCCCGTTGACCCTCTTTCCGGCCGTGTCCACCAGTGCCGCGTGCGTGCACGCGTTCGTGTCTATCGCGCGACCAGGAAAACATTTTAATCGCCGGCCGACGAATTCCACGGGAAATCCCTTGCAAATCTCTCAAGCGCGACTCGCGCTAACTTCCCTCTCCTCCGAATCGGAGCAATGATTTTTCGCGCGACTGCACGCGTCGAAACAATAATCTCACTCGACGTTCGCTGCCGTGTTTTTCTATCGTACGCGTCGCGAATTTTTCGGCAACAACGAAACCGGTCGAAATACCGTACAGTCCGATCATCCCTGACAAAAAAAAGCACAAGAAAGATGTCTCGAATGTAACGCGCTTGTTACAAAAATAGTTACTATCGAAAATCGATGTAAGGACGTATTTCGATAAAGTTCGAAATTTCAAAAGTTGCAAGCTTCCCGAAACACGAGAAGAAGAAATTTATTTTTCCCTCGACAGAAACCGCACGCGCGTGAAACCTGCACCGTGGTGTTTGCGGTCCTTTTTCCGCTTACGAAATAAAAGAGAAAAAAAGATTCGAACGCGACGGCATCGATTGTTTGCCCGTCTATAAAAGCGTCGTTGATCAGAAATAAATACCGGGTTACACGATATCGCGGTCCGGGCAGAGGAAACTGGAGAAAATATTGGTACAGCGAGAAACGCGTGGACGGAAAGTTACGCAACGTTCAAGTTTGTTTACTCGACGCGAACGGCCTCGTGATCGCGCAATGGTCTATGTAGAGGATGACGAATGCTCTCGAAACTTGAATAATCGACAAATTTAACTTTTTTTTATACACGAGGTTATGCAAAAAAAAAAAAGGTACCAAAAGAAGCGTTCGAATCGATCGTGAACAATCGCGACGAGTGCCCAGGTAAATCCTGAAGCGAGCCGATTTTCTGACGAGGATCGCCTCATTGTCCGCGCCCCAGCACGCGCCGAAAACGATAACATCTCATGATCTGCTGGTCAGCTGCGGATGAACAGCACCGGCGCAACGATTTCCTGCCGAGCCGATAATTGAAAATCACTGTCCCATATATCGATTCGCTGGATTGTCCATTGTACATCGGCTCCTTCCTCAGCCCCGTCGCGCTTTCACGGTTCGCCCCACCCTCTCGGTGACCCCGCACAGCACCAAACTGTTTCGGACCGGATGCGAAATTTTTCCTCTCGTCTACGTTCGTCTCTTACACCACCGACACCTGGATAAATACGCTCGAACCTTGATTAGCCGCGTTAACGAGGACACGTAGACGAACCCTTGCTTCCAAAGGAAACGTTCTGGATACGACAACATTTTTATATATTTTTTTTTTTTCATCAATGGCATTGCTACCGTATCCAAGCGAACATTTTTATTACAACTCGCGATCGTCGTAGCGTCGAAAATATCGTCGACGTAGCAAATTTCTTTCTAATTATCGTAGCGAAGATAATTACCTTCGACACGTGAACCAATCTTTTATCGTGTAATTTAATCGCACGAGTCTTCTTAGAGCGATTAATTTACGAAGATAAATAAAAACAGGAAAGTTGACGATGACGTTGGCTCGACAGGCTCTTTCGGAGCACGATATTCATTCGTTAACTTATCGGCCCCAGCGACGCGAAAGGGCAGATACGATCGTAGAAAAAAAAGAACCGACCGCTTTCGAAGCGTAAATTGACCCTATAATTTGATTCTCGGAATATTAATCGAACTGTGAGGTGGTTTGCCGGCTCTCCTGCCGGATGCCGTTTTAATTACCGCCGGTATTTCAGGTATTTATTCGATCGGGCCACTCGCGATACGTATTGAATATGGTCTGCTCGTTGATTAATATAAAATTCCTTTTTCGTCGAATTTGTTCGCGATCGCTAACGAGTCCGCGCGCATTGTTGCGTAGCGGATGCGACTGAATGATAATTAGTAATTCGTGGATCGTGAATTATTAACGATTTCGATTTATTAAATTATTTTCGTTTCATTGCTAAGCGATTATAAATAAACCCCTGTAAAATGGGTCTTGTTCATCTTCTCGCAGTCATCGATTCGATCTGGGCCAAACGGATGGATTGCCTTTGGACACGAAACGGGCTCTTCCTATTTCGAATTCGATACAAGTTCGATCGAGTCGGGTTATTTCAATGATTAATCGCATGCTCGACAAATGGAACCAAGACCTCCTTACTCCCTGTCGTATTCATCCCGACGAGTACGATAGACCCGATTAAAATTTGTTACTCGTATCCAAAGAATTAATCTCGTCGATGTTAATAACAATAAAAAGAATAATCATTCTCGCATGGCGTCACGGAGCGCGGGAGATCTTTCGACGGAAGACGCGGATAGACTGACGTTTCCGATTGCAGTACCGAAGGAAGAGGAATCCATTTCGCGAGAAAAGAAAGAACACGACAGGGAACGTGTAATATCGACTCGCTTAAGCGTGTCTAGTCGGAAGAGGAACGAAGAGAGCAGAGAGAAGACGGCCGAACCGCGAGAAAGGAGAAGCGGCGGAAGTAACTGCTCGGGCGGAAGTTCCAATTGCCAGCTAGATCTATATTTAATAAGACAGGAGAGTTATACTTTCTGCCGGGCGTCGTAACGCAGTTCGAGTGCAAAAGTTTCACCGTCTCCCCCCTTACAGGAATTATCTCCGCCATCTTCCGTCCCACCACCGCCGAGATAATTAAATATATCAGCGCACCGAAACGCTCAAATGGATTTTCTCCGGACGAAGCGGCTCCGCGATAAAGGATTTCGCTCCGCCAGACGAATGTCGAAAAAAAAGAGAGAAACGCTTTTCTCGTTCGTTCATTTTTATTAATCTACCCGTTATCGGCGAGATCGTAGAGTTGGTCGAGCAAAGCCATCGATGGTCCCCCGCTCTCGATCTCGCGCGCTGCAAATTGCATCCTCGCGCGCAATTTGCGTCCTTTGATCGTGTTTTCTTGCGCGCAAAGCGTCTTTGAATACCGTCGAGGAAACGATATTTTCCTTCCACCATTATTTCGATTTGATTCACCGCGTAAGAGAGTCCCGTGTTCGCGAAATGGATCGTCCACTTTCGACGCGAACGTTGTCCACGGTTCTAGGAAAAACAGAACGTAGCAAGAACCGTGTAACGGCGTGATAATTTTGCGCTTCGACAAATCCGATTTGCGAGAAACGCGGCGAAATTTTCTACCATAGTTCCGCGGCAGGAAATCAGGAAATTGTTGCAGGGGCTGCGGGCCTCGTGGGGCGAGCCATTAAGTTTCATTTTTTTTTTCCTCTCCTTCGTCGCTCTCTCGCAATTGGGTTACCCGCGCGAACTTCCACTCCGTAAAGTTAGCCACGAACGAAGGACGATAATTATTATGCCGCATAGCGCGACTCGGCTTGCGCCACGGCACTGCGACAACCGGCTGCTTTGGGACCTTGTTCTCCTCCACTTAATTCGTGAAACCGCCTTTGATAACAATGGCTTTTCACTTTTTTTTGTCCTCTTTTCTTATCGCGAGAACGTTACATTACGAGCTTGTCCAATTCCATTCGCCGATACGTATACTACAACTTTTCAACTTTACTTCTACATTTTCAACGTAGTTGGAATTCTCTGCTTTCGTCTGCTATTCGAAATTTTATACTTTGTAACGCTATAAAATATTACATCGCCGAACAAAATATCAAATATATTTCCGATAACGTTTTCGACCGAATAATTCGGTCCTTTATAGTTTGAAAAATCATGGACATAAACGATTCGAGACACCACTTTAGTTTTTACACCACTCGGTATGCGTCACGGTAAAAACCTTTTGATATTTCTTCGATGAATATCGACTGCAACAATTACAACGAAAAATGTACGACTTCTCTCGGCCGGAATGAGTTCAAGCCTAAGTAAGCCAGAACACCATGGACTTTAATTAATTTGCCGATTGCGCGACTCGAATCAAAATTCGTTGGGAAAACGGAGTCTCCATCGTCTATGTAAGGACGCCTTGTTTTCGCTCGTGCGAGCTATACAAATTACAAGCCTAAAGTTTTCCAACGTTTCGCTGCGTACCCTTCGATTACGATCACAATTACAGTAGCCGAATAATACGCGGCAGGAACAATGGAAACAAAGGGGGATTCGACCGTTCTTCCGGCATTGTATTCGCTCCTAATTAGCAATCGGAAGTTGTTGCTGCGCGACCGATATATAATTCGGCTCGCATTCGCTTGCGCGCTTCCATCGTGGCGGAGCCGGTTCTTAGGGCAGTTTTCTGGCTCGCCGACTTAAAAAATCGACTCTCTGTATCGATCGAAATTTTTATAACGAAAGACATCTAACAATGCTACGAATCGGGGCGAGATCGCAAAGGCATCGATTCGAACATCCCCGTGTATTTACAAACGATCTAAACTCCGTTAGAAAGTTTGAAAAAGTATATGTGCGCGGAAATCACCGTTCCCCAACTTTCAAGCTCCCTGAAAGGAGAGAGTTGGGCAAAGTAAATGAATTAAAGGAAGGATGGAGTCAAAGGATGGCCCGAGGAAAAAGGAGCAAGCGCGATGGATAAACAGACTCCTCTGTCAGGGTTTTTCCTGCTAATTAGCGGCTCGGAAGTGAATGCTTCGGGATCACTATGCATATTTCATTGGTTCCGCGGCGAATGGTTAAATCGAGCCCCAAAGAGGAAGCTCGCACCGATGGATCTCTCGAGAGAGACAAACCCGGCTAGGTTAGATCTCGGCTAGGTTGGGTCAGGTCGAGGCTTCTCTCGTCCAAAGTCCCGGGAATAACAGTCGGATTAGCGTGCTAGAATGCAGCTTCCGAGCGAGCCGCATCACTTCGCGCTTGCACGCGTCGCAGGGGTGCGACGAGGGGCGACGCGACGCTGCCGTCGCACAGCCTTCGAGCTCGACTACTGCCAAAGAAAACAAAGACGTCTCGCGAACCCCAACACGCGACTCGAAGGGGCGTATATACGAGGATCGAAAACTGGCTAATATCTTCGATTGTTACGGAATCGAAATAATGGTAATTTATATATATATATATATATGTTCTTTGAACTCGATGACTCAGTCAACGTTTCACTTCCAATTTATTTTAGAAACGAATAACCCTGAGATGCGTACGCCTCTTCGAGTCGCTCTATGTAGTTGTACAGGGTAAACGTTCAGGAAAGTCTCGAGACGCTTCAAACGAACCTCTCGTTTACTTTCATCGAGAAGTAGACTTATGTTGGTCGCAGCGGCCACGTCGCGAATCGACGCGTCTCTCTAATGCACGCGAGTCGAGTCGAAACTCTCACCGAAAGGAAAACACCGTTCCGGAAACCGTCGACTAAAACCCGGAAGCAGGCTGGTCGCCTTCCTTCCGGCTTGGAGCGTCGCCCGAGACCTCGAGTTAAGTCTGCGAAAACAGGATTTCGCCGGTAAGCTCCATTACGCGGTACCGGGAAACGCGGTCGAAAACAGCGCAGCCAACGACCGACGCCGTCAGCTCCGCGCGTATGCTTATTTCACGCGAGTTGCGGCGACTCGTCGCGATGCAAAATTCAACAACACCCGACGTTTGCTTCCCGACAGCCTCGGTAGAAACTTTCCAGCCGGTGGAAATTCGACGGGTCGGTTTGTCCCACCGCTGGACGAGCCGCGAGCGTTTCGTTTTAAACGCCTGAACTCTCCTTAATTTTCGCATTCGTTTTCGGTGGATCGAACAGTAAGGCAAGAGTTTGAGCGCAATCGTGGATTTCACGCGAATGTCGCGATCGTACGATCGATGAGACGTTTCCGTCGTTAACGGAAACAGCCGAGGCGCGTGATCGAGGTAACGCAATCGAGTCGTTTCTAGCGGTCGATCGCCGATCGATCGAGGATCGCGGAGGACGCTGTTGATCTCCGGACATTCCGGGTGGCGGGGTTCGATTTTGCCAAAGCGGCCGACGCTCACGGAATGCCTGGGTAAATAGAAATTCATGGAAAGCGGCAGTGGCAGAGGCAGAGGCAGTGGCAGGACGTCGAAGGGGTCGACTCGATCGATGCCCCGCACGAAACCGAGGTCACGAGATTCCGTCGTTTCGTTTATAATTTCGCCGCGCCGCCCGGGGAAACGAAACGCGCGAAACAGCCGATGGAGAGAGACGGAGAGAGACGGAGAGGGAAAGGAAAACGAGTGACTCGATGAAAATCGATAACCTGAGAGAGGCGTTTTCGCTTCGCGGTCGGCGTTGACGGATGAGCATCTTCCGTGAACCGACACTCTTTGATCTCCGAATACCGATCGCGGCTCTAACGACGTTTTCGAATTTTCCGACCGCTCTCCGAGGCCATCGACGTTGACGTATTATCCGTCGAAAAGCTGTCTCTTCTCCGTGCTCGACGAGCCGCGTCGAGGACCGCCCGCGTCAACGTTCGTGCTTCGACCCCCTCGCGGAAAACTTGTTTCTTCCGTTCTTTGCCGGTGAACTTTTTCCCCGACGAGAACTTTCGCGAGTCGACGTTTTCCCTTTCTCTTTATCGCCGCTGCTTGCTTTGCGACTAGTTGACAAATCGAGAAGCTCGACGCGTACCGACACGAATCCCAATTACCTGGACAGATTTCCAATTTCCAAATCTCTTTATTCGGCTACCAGAAACTAGAAGGAAGAAAGAACCAGCCGATTTCGTACGGTTCTCTTATCGTAGCCGTTACGGACTACGCCGAACGTAACGCGCAACGAGGATCGTGCAAACGACGAAGGCGCCAAATGTATCGCCGTTATGTATAAAATTAACCCCAACCAGAGTAGCCTGTAATCTTGTCAAAAAGGAAGCTTTGGCTAATTGCGTCGGCGTGAAAATGCCTGGCGACGCGCCATGCCCGTGACACGGATTCGTCGAAACAAACTCAAAGGGCTAATTCGGAGGGTGGCTCTCGCCCCGCTGAAGGGAAACCGGCCGACGGTGATCCGAGTACTTATATTCGTTTCCGTTTTGCCTATTTCGTACCGGTAATCCTTCCACGAGCTGTACAAGATGGTTGTTCGTTCCACCTGTCACACAAAAGTTTCGTAAAGAATCGGTCTACCGAGTAGAGAGTCCCTTATCTAGGACTCGAGACCGAACTTGATTCCCTACGCGTATAATGTCTAATCATTCCGATCGATGTATATTGTTCTTTCTCGTATCGAAAAATAATAGGAGCCTCTGCGCGCCGTTAATTTTACTTTTCCGCAGATTCATATAAAACGAGACAGATGGTACCGTAAATTTTGATTTACAGCATCGACACGCCGCGCAATTCGAGGAAGCCTGCGCGACCATCGCCAAGTATTTTGGGAATACGGTAATCCGTTCGGCGATTATTTACAATTTCGCGGCGCACCTGAGACTTCCTTTCGAATTCGCGAATTTATAGCACCGCGTGGGCGCGATCGTTTGCGCGTCTAGAAAAGTCGTTAACCGTGGCACATACTCGCTCACCGCATTACGAAACAATAAACCGCTAGTATCCGTTATTATCACCGGCTTTGTACGAATGAAACGGGTATCGCTATCGACGATTTTGGCCCGGTGTACGCGTACGATCGATCGTCCGGTGCATCCGGATCTCAGTTAATATTTGCCCGGATGCACCGATGATTTCTTTCGCGGGTCCTCTGGAACGGGCAACCCTTTGTCATCGTCAGATTAAATTTAATTAATTTAATGCAAGCACAGCAACGCGTAGCGGAGCACGGTTCGCGTTAGCGTTATTCCATCCGTGCAATCGATTCCAAAGTACGACATCGAAATTTATTCGACGAGAAAGCAGAAAATCGTTGATGGCCCGCGATGAATCGGGGCCACTTTTTTGCACAATGGGGGGCGAAACGTCGATACGTTATAATGCACGTGGTACAGACGAGTATCGGACAAACGGATGAAACAATTATTGCCCGCCCCGCCATTCCCTCGTCTCTATTTTTATATACAGCGATCGTTAAAGCAACGACGTCGAGACAATGCCGTCGTCGTCGCTACGCTAACAAGAATTAATTAAAACGAAATAACTAAAAACCAGAAACCACCGAATAATTGCGGCCGTTCTAGTATTTTCCGTTTTTTCTTTTTTTATTCTTTTTTTTTTTTTACAACGTTTTCTAGTTAACGCGAAATATCCGAGCAGTTCTGTGACGCGTATAACAAAAATACCGAAAAAGAGATATAAAATGAATGTGTAAATTCGCGTGGAATTTTTCACGTTGGTAAAAAAAAAACCGGCGATCCGACGGGCAGCCGGGGGCTAGGTTAAAAATATTAATAACCGACCGTTGTAAATTTCCTACGAACGCGGAAAAATATACTGTTCGAACTGAAATTGAGAGCAAGCGTAAATAACTGGTTGACGCGGTGTCTCGATGTCTCTGCTACGAGTACGACGAGGTCGAACGAGGAGGAAAACAGGAGAAACGTTCGGGTTTTCTCTAATATCAGCGTTTTCGTCGATCGGTTGGTGGTGTTCCTCTCGAAAGTAAAGCGCGTAAAAAAGGGGGTGTTCGGGAAACGATCGACGGGCACGAATTCGATCTGTCCGAGGCGGTGACGGGGCATCGACGGAGGACGTAAAAGGGAGTCGGGTCGCGGAGGGTGGCACGGGGTGTAGTTTCGCGTTCCAAGAATGTAAGAGCCAACGGCACGAGAACGAGCAGCCGGCTGGCGAGCGAAGGAAACCAGCCACGATTAGATCTCTCGGGGAGTCGAGTCGAAGGGTTCGGGTAGGTTAGCCCTTTCCCCGATAAGGCCTGCGAACGCGCTCGTTCGCAAAGCTTTCGTGTCGAACGCTGGCGCGGGAACGTGCCGGGGCCCCTTCGCCCTCGAGGTACCCCCAACCGCCGACTTCCTGCTCGACTCGACTTGTATTTTTCCGAGCAATTCGCCTCTGGCTTTTCGATCGTAACCGACGATCATCGCGACGCGCAGCGTTTACTAAATTTTATTCCGATTAACGATTACGAATTCCAGATTTCAGTCCTCCTAAATTGCCTTCGACCAACTGCGTTAAATCTCGGTTAATATTTGCCCGGATGCACCGGATCCTCCCAAAAGTTTCACCGTTCCCTATCGCCTTCAATTTCGAAAATTCTATTAACCGGCCGCACGCGAAAACCTGAGACGGTATTCATAGGATCACGGCGCGTCGTTGATCGCCGCGGTGTTCCAAGCATCGACGTGAGCCAATATTTCGACCTATTTAATTACTAGCCGGGCGGGAGCTAGTTTTCCGAGAATCCCGCGAATCGCGGTCGCCATAAATAACAAAATTTCGACAACGCAACGATTCGGAGGTACGCGTTTGCATTCGTGCGGGGCGATCCAATTTTCAGAAATTCTTCCCGCTGAACGTAACACGCTGTAAACAATCGACGTAACTTGCTCTCACGAGGATTTGAAACCGCTACCATTACGATACCGTGCGCATATATACGCGTCGCTGTAAAATATTCCGTTACATCGGGATTACGCATCGCCAACCAGGCGTCGACGATCGCGTATTAAATCTGGTTACAAATCGAGCCCCGTCGAAAAGGTGATCGTCGGTGCATCTGCCATCGACACGCGTGGATCAAGACGCGGGATACTCCTGTACGCATACGCGCACGCGTGCATCAGACACCTGGGTAATCGCGTTACATATCCGGTCCATGTACGGAGTCGCTCGCTCGAGTCACGCATCGAAGACTCGGTATATTTACGCCCTGTTTACTCCGAGCTTACCCAGAGATCCTCGGGTACAATTCATGATACGCTGTTTGCCACGCGAAATCGACTTTTTCGCGGCGCTCCTAAACCGTGCATTCATATCCAAGCGATTCTTAATTCTAAATACGGAACGACGCGGCTCGATTATCCCGGCTTTCAATTTGTCGGAGGGCTACGCTGGGTCGCCGTTATTTTTTTTTTTTTTTTTAGTATTTTCACCGTACAATGCTCTGCTTAAACGACAAAAGGAGAACGAAAAATATTTTTAAAAAGCGAGCTACCCTCTAGTCCGTGCACCGTGGACAATTTTCCAAATCTGGATTACATGAATCGCTCACCAGCAGTCGCTACGGAATTGGACGTCTTTTGTAAGCATTAATCCTCTGTCCAGAAATATATTTTTTTAAATTAAACGAAAATTACACCCGCGACAGAGCGAATAAAAATATACATCCACACCATCGCGAGGCGCAAAGGTATGGCGAGATATTTGGCGACTCGACTGACTTTTTTAAGGCTTTGCCGCGCTTAAAACTGTGCCAAAGGAGAACCGGATCCGAAAAAAGGATCGTAAAACAAGAGCAAGATGACGGTGATGCAGCGATAGAAATATCGTACCTACTGCATACGGCGTCAGAAGTCACCGACCGGCGAATGTATTAATAATCATACTTTGCGATCTTTTAACTATTAAAACGCGTTTTTCCAGGTTCATCTCTACGGTTCGCAACGATAACACGGAGGTGCGCGGATCGATGAGGCAAAATCCAGAGCATACGGAAAAATGTTACGGAAAGTGTACCTTACGAGAAAAGATAAAACAGCTTCGTTTTACACGTCATCGTGGACGCAAATTGCATACATGCAAATTGCTTTTAAAGTAAATCTACCACGTTTGATCCGGTGCTCCGACGCGACAATGAAAAATTCGAGAAAAGTAGAAATCGGGTGAAAGCCATGCTGCGTGAAACGAGACAATCGTTGTACGTATCGCGACTTAATCGCTTCGCGTATAGCGTTTCGCATAGAACGTACGAGAGCTGGCACTATTTCAACGATACCCGCGACCCGCAAACGGTTAATTAAATATACGCGTGCGTATGTTGACCCGACGTTGCCGGTGTCGATAATTGCGATGCTGATTGCATTTCACGGAAGGCACACGTACGGCCAACCAGCCAGCCAGCCAGAGACCTCTGGCGAGCGTACGCTTGATAAATCGCGTCAAAGGCCGAGGGATATGCAAACACTGTTTCTCGTGAATTTATTTAATAATCATCCGAAGAGTGCTTACAGTAGACAAAGAACCGTTCCACGACGAGCAAACAACCTCTGATCGCGACGAGAATAATTGGTTCTTTCGGTGTCACGATTTCGTATTATTTCTCTGTTATTAATCTCTGGTAACCCAGAAACCCGATAACCTATATATCTGTTCGCTGATCAAAGGATTATCGTCCACGACGGTAGATTACTTCGCCTCGATGTACCGGAAAGATTCGCTTCCAGCCCTCCGACCGGAAACAAAGCGACGAAATACCGGTTACTAATTTCTCGTCTTTGTTGTTTCGAAGCATAGCTACACGCGTTGCGGCACCGTAAAGTCCGTTTCGGTGACCCGAGGCGCATACTTAACAAAATGAAACATTAAATGTCCGTCTATCGCTGTCCTTCGATCCGGAATAGGAGGATTGTTTTAGATCGTCCATTCTGAACAGGCTATCGTCCGAGACTGTATAACGAGATAAAATGGCCATTCGGTCCGCAACTTTAGAACGACGCACTTTGCGAACGTTGTCGGAGGTCGTCTTCTCGAAGCAGGACGTTACTCGCTTCTTCGTAGGGAATTAGCTGCTCGTCTAGCACAGGTTGCGCCACGATTTACCGTACACCCTATGCAATCGACTCTTCGAACATTCTAGAGGCTAAGTTCTCGAGAGGGAAAGGGCGTTTATCGCGAATTCTCCGCGAAAATAGTTCACTCGTGTATGAAGCGATCGTTTGGTTCTCGACAGGAAGGGACGATCGGTCGTAGTCGCGTTACGCCACGGTTCTCGGTGCGTGTTTCACGAGCAGCATGCCCGTAAAAACTCTGTCCGCGTCTGTCGTTTATGCGGTGCTCGGTGAAGTTGACTTCCAGGTAACATCATCGCCACCCTCGTATTTCTTATCCCTTAACTCGCGCGTCCCTCGCTCGCCGAAGCCTGCACCCATTTCCCACCTCGTTATTTCCGGCAGGTTTACGGCAAGTAAAGCGCCGAACGCGCACTCATCGAATTCCGAGGGTGTACTCCCCTGTACGATCTCCAACAGAAATTTTATTAATAGCGTCGCTATTGCTATTATTCGTATAGTTATTATTAAAAGGAAAACTCTACGACCCGAGATTCCTAATACGAGCTCGACATTCTTCTCGCGTAAAAATATAATACGGTGTCTGGTAATATCGAACTTGCGCGAAATCGATTCTTCTTTTATAGCAGTCCCTATATCGAAATAACGCAACGGAAATGTGGAATAAATCTGTCACAGTTTTCGTTTTAAGGAGAAACCTCATCGATGTTTTGTCGCGGTATTCCAAAAGCACGCGTTCCGCCTCGGAAGCGACCGCTACCGGGACGGATAAACGAGAAAGGGTAGAAACGACGATTTCAATTTTGCGCTCGTTAAAGCCGGAATGGATATCAAATTCGCGATACGGATTTTCAGAATCTACCGAACAATGGTAAAAATCAAATTCGTTGTCATTCTTCGTTCCGCCCGGAGCGGGTGTAATATACGTCGCCGAGCGAGAGCGGGAGTTGGAAACGCGCGCACATTTTAAAGAGAAACTCGAAATCTCGATCGAATTTCCGGATCCGATTCCCGAAATCCGATTCGAGGTACGAATGCTCGAATTTGACCTTAGCGAACGAGGAACAATTTCGCGAAACTCGATCACTCGGCTCGTTGATACATCGCCAAGAGCGCTGTGGGCTTCGCTATGTATTTCCAAATGTCCCTTTGGAGTCGAATTGTCCTATTTGGAATTTAAGCGTCAAAGGAGCGAAAGAAAAAAATGAAAATTCTGCCGTTTCTAGAAAGTATTTGTTTCGAGATGAAATTCTGCGGACAGGTAACGAGGCTACACCGAACAACGTAATGCCGGAAGAAAGATTTCCGAAGAAGGGCTTGTTATACGAACAAACGAGCTGCTTTAGATGCAAGGGAAGTATTAAAAATTGATATCTTCGGATAAACATCCGTTTCCAAGAATATTCACGTTAGATCGTCAGATTTATAAAGATAAATATTGTTCTTACTACGGGGTGAAATTTTATGAACATAATGTTTCCCGGATGATCGATGGCAGTTATGGGAACTGGAGCTCATTGGATCGCCCTTTTCTCAACGACCCCTCCCCCCTTTGCTTGTACAACAGTTCCGCGGGAGACTGCCTCGCAGGCCGGCTGGAGCAGAAAACTTCTGTCTCCACCCCGATATTGGTTTCCTTGGAACGTTATTTATTCGTTTTTTCGTTGCCGTTACATTCGACGATTCGGTCGCTTTATTACAAGAATTTGTTGTACGACGAATCGGTTTCGTAGAATTGGACCGACGACGAATCGATCGCGGTAGAACGATGGTTCTCTAAAGCGAGCGTTCCAAGTTTTTTAAACAAATACAAGGATTAGAAAAACAACATTTGTCACCTTAGAAGACAGATAAAAACTTATATCGAATGCAACAGCCGCGGTGGCTTTTTCAACTGCGCGAGTCGACGCGCCTCTCGAGTGTCGGACCAATGCTGTATTTTTCTACTGTCCCTGGCCGACAGTAGAGCATAGCGGCACGGGTTACACGCAATTCAGCTAATTTCCATTTCTGCTAATCACGCGCGGTGCTTTCGTGAATTTCGTTAAGAAAATGACTATCAGCCTGCGTCGGGGTAAAATAAAAATTTGTCTAACTAGACGCGAGTAGGATTTCAACGAATATTTTAATACACGCCGCGTCAGAGTGTGCGTTTCGCTGGAACGAAGAAACGAAACAACGAAAGGATCTCTACCGCGTGTTCTAACCGTATTGTCTATCGTATAAACTTTTTTGATTATTGATTAAAAAGGAGACTACACCTGAAACTTATACGTACAAGTTTTCGCCAAACTGATCCGCGGATAACGATACTTGGTCGAAGCTCGCGTAAACGCTCGCATCGAAAAAGTGCAAGGGCACGCGAAAGAGCTGCGCTCGGGGGAACGGCGAAGAAACTGCTGCAAGGAATTTTAAGCGTCGCGGCTTCTCGCGAGACGGCGCCCGTTGAAAGACAATTCCTCGGAGCACGTGAAACGTCATCTCTGCGTGATTAACGATCGCGGAATTAATTTCGAGCCTCGACAGCAAATACTTCGGGGATTAAGCGTCCGGGGGCTGTCACTGTTTTTCCGTTGAAAACCGTATGAAATATGTATATAGCGTGTGCTGGTTGGGCGACCTCTAAAATGCGCAGGAGACTTTCACGATCACGGGTAGCGAGAATTAATCAAATTTCAGTCGTTTAATCGAATCGTATCCGAGATAGTTCTGTCGTCCTGGTTTCTATCGGCTGAAATTTATCTCGATATTTCAAAGTTTGGCTCTTATACTTTCGCTAGGCACTATCGTTGAAATCGATACCGTTTTGTACGCGTTGCACGGCGAAGAGGTACGATTATTATTAATTTTATCGCGATATTTTAGAAACGAATCCACCGTGGAGATCAAGAGCTGCAAACCCTTCGAACGATCGAGGTCGCGTGGTGGTAGGTCGAGTTCAAAGGGAACCGTGTATCAGGTCAAGAAGGCCGAGGTTGCCGACCAATTAATTAGTCATTTCTTTGACGAGAATTCGTGTAATTCGAGGTGTTCCCTTTGCCGCGATACAAGTAGTAATAACGGGTCCTTCCAAAGGTTGCGATGGCGACGATAACAATTCGACGAGGGGAAATGAGAAACGAGGTCGTGCAAAATAAAATAGGAATGCTAGGTGACGATAATGAAGCGACCTAATAAAACCGATTGATTTTGTTAAAATTAATTTTGGAAGAAATGTGAGTGACACGGAGGGAACGAAAAGCGAGTCAACGATCGTGGAAATGGCGCGTTCTCGAGAAACCGATATTCCGCATCGACGTTCGCTGGTACGATATCATCGACCTCCCTTTACCGTACAACGTAAAACTAGACGCGTTCGACTCTTTTACGAATTCATGGACCTTTTCTAAAATTGAGCGCTCTGTAAAATTTATTGTATCGATGTTCTCGCGAGCAACGCTGCCGAAGCTAAATTCTTCTGCAGAATCGCAGTTATAAACAGCGACGATATATTCAAACAGATTGCACGGACATGTATACATAGTACACTCCGATATACTTGATCTTTGAGGCGCCGATTATTCCTCCGTACCATAAATTCGCAACAAGGCCAGATTCGAACGTTCCACACAAGCGAATAACTAACGATTCACCAGTTCGAAACTAGTTGTACGCGATTCGATTCCGATCGTTCGAAAATTTGATACACGGTAGCCTATGGGGCTCGCGAATTATAAAAAAAAATTGAGCTTCTAGTTGAAAATAGCGCGTGCCTTGTCGAATTCGACATCCATATCGGCACGTTGGCGTGATCGAAATCAATCGTCAACGGTTAACAAAAATCAGCCCAACGTCTAAACGAACGCGAGCATTCGACGAACCGGTCGTGCAGATCCGTTCACGGTCGATTGTTTTCCATAGAACGGGAACAACATCGACGCCGTGAGGTGTACCTAATGCTTTCGGGGAACATCCAGCGCGCGAGGCCTGCCAAAAAAAATCCCAGATTCGTGGATGCAACGAGCGGAAACGCCGCGCCGACGCCGGCTCGAAGATACTTGGAATTTATTCGAAAGCAACCTCGTTACGGTGAGGCTGGCAAAAAGTAGGTCGCATGAAAACACCGAGGACGTTTAAAAGCGCCTCACCGTGCGATTTAACGTCAATGGGCCACTTCTCGTTCCCCTCTTTCCTCCATCTCCGAGCTGCGCGCCTCCTTTTTCTCGGCCGTCCGCCTTCTACGTTCCGCGTGTCTTTTCCGCTTTTCCCTCTTTTCCTTTTTCTCTTTTTTTTTTTTCGTCGCGAGCCGACTCGCGACATTTAAGCCAGGAGCCGCGGAGGGCGGGTCGAGGCACGAACTCTTGGAAAACCTTTGCCCGCTCTACGAGGACGCGCGCTTTTTCGAAGGAGGAATCCTTTACGAAACGGACTGTCGCCTTCTGTTCTGCACGGTCTCGTGCCTCGACTTTTCACGGTGCGCGGTTCCTTAGGCGATACTTTTTACCGTTCGCCTCGCGACGACCGCTCGTTGTGGCTTTGGTCGCAATTAGAAAGACGGTAACAAGTCACCGTTATTGTTATTACTTTTGCTCGGCACGTGCGCCGATACCGTGTGTACGCGCTGCCGGAAACGTGAACGCTCGGATGTACGTGTACGCGGTAACCAGCGATTACTTGTTTAGGCGGCGAATATGGCTCGGAGTGCTCGTTGTCCGCGCAACGCTCAAAGTTGAATGGAAAGCGACCAAGTTGAAAACTCTCGGTTTAAATTTGAAAGTTAAAAAAGAGGCAAACTTCTTTCTCAAGGATTGTTTGCAAGTTGAGTGGAAGTCAACCGAGTTTAACGCGTGCTCTCTTGAAATGAGAAAATCTCGAAAGAAGAAATTAGATTTCGAACATGGAACCAACGTATGAAATGTCCAACGCGATAAATAGATAAACGGATAAACAAATCGCTTATCGCGTGCTCCGGAACGATACCCCCTAAGAGCATTAAACCGTAATACGGAAAGCGTTACATAGGTAAGCAGAAGCGCAAGCTCAGCTAAAGCGGTAGTAGTACAGTTCCAAGTGCGAAAATACCGTGAATACGTGACAATGAGATTGATGAAGAAAGGTATATAAAGGAGGTAGAGAGCGAGAAAGTGACCGACTGCTCGAAAGGATAAAGACATTACTACAGCGTGGAATGAAAATAGCAGAGCAGAGGCAAACCGTCGTCGTTCATCCTCGACCTTTGAACGGATAGATAGGATAGAGCAAGAGAAAGAGAGAGAGAGAGAGAGAGAGAGAGAGAGAGAGAAAAGAGACGAGGAATATAAAATGCCGATGAGGCTGATCGTCTTTCATTATTAACACTCTACGAGCACGTAGGCGATATTTCGCCACCGAGGAATTCCGTGGGGGTATAAATGACTTCCACCCTGAAACTTACTCCGCGGCTATAGACACGGTAGATAAGCTTCGATCGCGTTTCGTCCCGCTCGAAGTCGAAATACCCATAGATATCACCGATTTACGACAACGGCTACCGTCAACCCTTTGTCGATCGACAAAAAAATCGACGAGAAGAGCAACCACGCGTTCCAAAGGTCGCGAGAAATCGAAACCAGGAAGAAGATTCAAAACTGACTCGCGCGCTAAAAGCGGGCAAACTCAATTACGCTCCCGTTTCGCCACTTAAATTAGCACCGCTCCGCGAACTAGCGTCGATAAACCGTCGTTGTTGAATTAATAAACGATCCTAATTGAATCAATAATCCGCTCGTCCCTCCACGGAAATTGTAATAGCTGGCTGGTGGCTAACAAAATACGTCCAATCTATACGTCCGTACAGTTATTGGTTCCTGTCCAATTATTGGCTTACTCTTCTCCCGTACTGGAGCATTCTATCAAATCGCCAGCGAAACGAATGTCTTTAAAAGGAAACACGGGCCCTCGACCATGGAATATATTTACCCTCGAACGCTTCGCGGTGCTCGATAAGCCACACAAAGTTGGTCATGGATTCGATCAATTACAACAACGAGCAATAGAAAAACCGCGAATGCGTTGTTTACGAGCTTACGTTGCTCCAAGACGCGAATAGATTTTCTCGACGAGCGATACCGTAATAGCTAAAGCGCTCCGACCGTCTTCGAATGACACGCGATCAATCTATTTGCGAGGGACATCCCGAGCAGTGAGCACGTAAAGAATATTTAAAAGAAAATTAGCACGCGTCGACGCGTCCTAGTTGAAACGAGCGTTGCGTAGGTCGAAAATAAACAATGAAATAAACCGTTCGAGGTATTTATGTTTGGGGTCGTGGCGAGGTTTTTTAAACAACGTAAATAAATACTGGGAAAACCCGAGTAAATACGTAATTTGTGAGAGTTCCAAGAATTTACACAAAGGTTTTATATGAAATGGCAACTACGCGTACCAATTTGATCGTCTTCTGCGAGAAATTCCGGAACGGGAGAGTGTATCCGGATGAAGAAACGAAGAAATGGGACTTACCGCTTCTGCCTGTAGGTGTTGGCGCCGACGTGGATCTACCGGTCGGCTCTGGAATCGGGAACACCAGGTCGCAGCACTCTCTCTCGGGGAACTCGCTGGCACGAGCACACCTGCAGCAGGAGAGCACGAAGAGCGCCGCGGCGACGCTCGTCAGCAGCGTTGAACGAGCTGGCAGCGTCCCGACGACACGCGACATGACTCGTCCCATCAGATCATCGCACACCATGGGCCCGAATCCTTTCAGGCTTCGAGCAACGCGGCCGTCCTCCAAGGTGTCGCGGGCCTCCGCTCGGCGTGGGGCTGCTGGACGACGACGACGAATCCCGCGACGTCCGCGCGACATCCTCTCGTCGTCCGTCTCATCGTGCGCCGCCGCCTCCTCCACCTTCGCTCCGACCCGACGAACACGAACGTTGCTCGTATTCGCGTCCGCGTCCGCGTACGATGTGTTCCGCCGACGATCGTCTTCTCCGCCTATCTCTTCGCGTGAGAACGAAATCACCGCGTGCCCGCACTTTCTCAAATCCAACGTTCGCCGACGATTCTCACACTTTTCCCGCGGTTCGAGACATCTAACGCGATCCTCTTCCCGAGGAAAGATCGTCGCGCTCGTCGGGTCGACAAAGATCGACGGAGATCAGCCGAGTTCCGATGCGGCGTACATCCCGAACGTAAACGGTTGCTTTCTCTTCTCTCACGGGAATGAATCCTCGATCGATCACTCCGAAATCGCGAACCGAGAGTAGTAATCCACACGCGGGATCGACGTCGATCGCGAAACACGGACCGCTCGACGCGTGTGCGTGCGTACCCCTCGAATGCTGTCCGCGTACCGCGATACGGTAAACAGTCGCGCTTCGCACTCGATCCTCCTCGTGTCTTGTCGCGCTTCGCACACTTGCCGCGCGCGTGCTCGCGTTCCGAGCGTACTACCGAGCCGAGACCGCGTCGCCGCTGTGGCCCGACGCCCAATGTCGACTACGCCGCACCGCGTTTAGACCGACTGCCGAGCGCGCGAAATTCCCCTTCATCCCGCTGACAACCCTCCCGGCTGCTACCCTCGACCGACTCCCCTATCTCCCACCCGTTTCCGATACCTGCTCCAACCCCTACCTTCAACCCCGCAGCCGTAAGCGCGATAGCTTCTGCGCGAAAGTGTGCGCGAAAGCGTTCCGAAGCCCGACGAGAGCGTTGCCGTGTACGGTGTATCTGTCGTGTGCCTGCACGCGCCGCTCGGCCGTGTGCGCGCCCCCGAGTTCCGATCTACGTTCTCCTCTCTACCAACAGACTCGCAGACGGCGTGTTCAGGTGCTTGTAGTCGCTCGCAGGGAAACGCACACCTGCGCGGTCCGCTCCGTTTCGAACGCGCGGTCGACCGCGTTCTATGTTCGTGTGCACGCGTTTCCATCATCGATACCCGTGCCTATGTAGACTATGTACGTGCGGCTATTTGTTTTTACTATTTCCCAAAATCGATTCTCGAGTTTCGTTTGTTTCTGTTCTTTATGGCAACGGTAATAACTAGACTGGTTTGAGGCTGATCGCGATGAAAAGATGGGGCGAAGCGAGAAAGCTTAGACGATCCAGAACACGCGTGGTAATTGGGAAAAAGTACAGGCGACGGTGTAGGAAATCCACCCCTGTCCATCTAAACCAAGGGAGCGATGATTGCGTTACCAAGTAAGACATTTGTGATCGTGTACTTTTTTGCCAATGATACCGCGCACAAAATCATCGCAGGGGTGGCTCTCCGTTTCCCTCCGTAAAGGTCCTCACGGCGGGAACCGCTACAACTACCGAGCGGGTCAATTTGACGGTTATTTTTAGAGATTCGTGGTGCCTCTCGCCATATATCCTCGTATGCGTTGCGTGCATCCTATCCATAAGTTCGGCTTTGGCCAATTTTAGTATCAGTGGTTCCGTTGGTTGGCTCCGAACCTGTCCTCCAGTCGTGCGCGTATTTATCTGTCCCTAAGCGTGTCAGTGCTCGCCGCGTGTCAGATCCAGTGTCCGCTGGCATACGTACACCTTCTCGTTGTAACCCGATTCCGCGGCGGTTCGCGGAACCTAAACGCGACAACGTCCGAGCAGATCCGAGAGACTCCGAATGGTTAAACACCCTCCTGGCCAGGCCAAGCACCGACCATCCCGCCAACGACCCTCGTTCGTCGTACGGGCCGTTCCTGACCTCCTTTCGCTCGGATTGTCGAGGTCGGTTACGCGGAAATACCCGCCGGGCCCCATTGGCTGCTTCTCGTGACAACGCAGCCCCGACAACCGTTTTAACTCTTAACTGTTTTCCGAGGGTTCGTTGTACCAATTGCGCGAAGCTTTTCCTTCCACGCGAACAACTGTTACAGTTTAAACCTGATCGACGCGACGCGCGGCTATTGCCAAACCGACGGATCGGCCATTAACGTTCCGTTTTCCTTGCTTCTGCTTTCCATCATTTACCTATACGCACGCTATCGTTTATTCCGAAAGAACACTTTTGCTCCCACGTAAACGACGAACCCACTTCCGTGCGATGAAACGGATCGATCGACGGAAGACCGTGAAATTTTCATCGCTTCGGAACTACTCTGGGTCGTATCGGTACGCTGTTCCGCCACCGTTGCCTCTCGACCTTGCGATATTAACAACGAATTAAATCGACCAAGTTGGCGATCGCTAATCGACGAGACGACAGTTAACGCGTGGAGAGCGACAAAGTTTCGGAGGGGTGCGCCCCCCGTTATCGTCGTTCGTTGATCGAACGTTATCGACTAGGACGGGTCACCGGCGAAATTCACAGGGCGACGATCGATCGCGATGCACCGCGTAATGTGCCTCGACAAACGGTGTTATTAATTCTCATCGCGACATTGCGAAAATCCAATATTCCGCCGGTGGCGAAAAAAGCGTCCGCTGTGACCCGTCGGCCTCGCAATCGCGATTCGATTGACCGCGTTAAATTCAACCGGCCTAATATTGACGCGCATCGTTAAATGGCTATTTATAACGATCCGGTGGTAATTATTTAATCGGGCCACGGTCGATGGACGGAGCCGACGACGAGTAACCCCTTCTTCCAGAACGTGGACGAATCTGCAGCGACTCTGAAAAAGATTGAAATAAATAAAAAATGAGGAAAATCCGAGACGCTTTAACGAAGTCGAAACCGTGCGGTACGTTACGCGACGTTAACGAGTTGGACTGTTCGATTAGCGTAGGAAAATTGCTGGTCGGTCGGAACGGTGGTTTGTCGGTAGGATAAACTCGACAGTGGTCAGAGTGGACGGTATACGCGGCATTAGTAGAAGTTCGAGAGTATGGTCGGACGGGCTACGTCGGCGTCGATTGCTCGGGAGAACTCGACTCAGCAGTTGCGCGAGTAATCGGACGAGGCTGCTCGTGCACCGAGTCAATTGTTAAGGGAATCCTCGAGAATATAAACAGAAGATTATATTCGAGCGTTGATTCCCTTGTAAACGGAGAGGAAGGCGCCTCTAATCTAAGCTAATGAAACCGAGGACGACCAAAGGAGCAACTTGACGGTTTTTCACGAGTAATTGTAATTCTAAATGCACGAAAACCCTTATAGAACTCCAAAGATCCTCGGAATAAAAATGACGGAGACCCTGAGAAAAGTTACGAAGATCGTACATCAGCGATCACGCGATACGGCCGTACAGAGTCGACGGTTCGCGGTTCAAATTTCTGTAAATCATAGCCGTATCGTTGGCCAAAATTGGCCCGATTACTCTATCGAGTACTTTCACTGCAATTTTCTCGCTTGCCGATTCCGATACGATTAACTAGTATTTGACTAAATAAGACCAACGCGAATCTTTTTAGTCGCTTTACTCGAAACCGAAATCGAAATTGACGTCGTCGAAGTACTTTCGGCGCTTCCCCGATTACCTATCTTTGCGATTCCAAAAGGATGTTTCTTGTTGGAACACCAAGTAGTCGCGTGTCAACCGAACACTGGCGTCCATTTACCGCATCGATATCACGCGATGGCATCGCGACGACAAAATCACGATCGAATCAACAAGATGGGGCGACAGAGTAGCTACTATACGTGCATACGATAATTTCCCCCTTCCTAATCGAATTATCATCCACGTTTGATCAACGTTGACGCATCTTTCGAGTGGACGAGAGGATCGTTAACACTTTTACGAAAATACAAGAAAAGAAGACCGTTGCTCGATCCGCGAGAATCAGTGTTCCCGCCCCCGACACTTTGCGATGCATTAGAAATCAGGTTTAAACGAGATGTAATATATTCAGCGGTTTACCGCGGTATCGGGCGACGAGACCGTCGAGGGCCGGATGCATAGGGAACTCGACGATAGTCAACGTCGGTCTGCGGTTACGGTGAACAGAAGTGACAGCCAGTACCTGCATAATGACTCGACTGCAGCCGTGCAATGCGGCGCGCAAGCTCGCTACGCGATGCACACTGCCAATCGGAAACGTTGTTTCGTCGTACGTAGATACACACACCGGTGGGTTATTCTCTACCAGCGATTTTCTACGATTGCAACAATGCTACGGGAACGTCTGCCGCGTACAGGGCACCCGGTTCTCACGCGATCCTCGCGCGATTTCTTTCCGATCCATAATTTCATCGCTGGCAATAGCTGCTCGACGAATCGGGCCTTCTTGCAACCCTGTCCCATCTCCAACTCTGCGTGTTAATTCCACTCTGCTGCAATTTCGTTCCTGAAACAATCGATAATCGTACGTGTCGTAACACCGAGATCTGGCGCACCATCGAAACCAAAATTATCATCTGAATGATAAAAATGGTAAAATTTATAAAAAGAGATGATGTATCTATGTATATTCGTATATATGTAGAGTTTCAGGTAAAGACGCGGGAAGCGAGCATCTTTAATAGGAATCTTATTTTATTCGATTCGCCGCCATATATCTGCAGTGTTCAGGAACAAAGGGGTGTAGATAGAGGAGTTGCGGACGGAGTTGCGGACGGAGTTGCGAAATAACAGTAAATACCAGGCTGTTATAAGTAAAACATATTAATCATATGCAAATATAAATGGTTTTACATGGTAGAACTACCAAATAAACGGTACAATATGAGGATGACCGTTGCGCGAAAAAGCGAGTAAACATTCATTGCCACCGCCGGTTTTCATGCGCCTGAGGGACGCCCAAAAATTCGTCGAAATTCCACGTTACCCGATTAAAAAAGAATTTTGCACTCTAATGTAAAGTAAATCTAAACGCGAGTCAAATGTCCTCGAATATCAAACGCTTGCTCTCTCGATTAGCCTCACGCTGTGAAAATCACGCACACTTTCAAAACGCGATATCTAATTGTCTCTCGTCGATCGGATCGATTATCACACAATAAACATTCGAACATACGGTTATATGCCTTAAAAGCCTTACAATTTCTGAAATTGGAAACGCCGCTTTTGGCGAACAAAATCGGCTACTTGCACGTTCGTACTGCACAGATTCGTCGAGCGTCGAATGATGTCACGCACGCTCATCGCAAGCGCATGAAGACAGGTCGGCTCGATAATTAAAAATTTCTATTCTTTGTAGTGGCGTGCACTTTTACTGCGTGCCCGCTCAATCACAATTTAGGTATCTCGTGTACGCGCGCGCGCTTGCATGCGCGTGTGTTCGACAAAGCGCACGCAGGTACGCGCGTATGTGTGTGATGTGTACCTGCACATATATAGATATATAGGTACATACATAGATCGTTCTAAGATCGCGCATGCCTTGGCGCATACATCTATATATATGCACCATAATATATGATTCTTTTTTTCTTCTTTATCTCATACTTATGACAATAATAGTATATTTTACATGCACAAACAAAAGTTTTATCACAGTGGGACAGCATACATTCGTCAGTAACGTAGTATTGTGTATCGATAACTCCTGCCTTTTTCTTTAGCACGCGCAACCCTATACCTTGTCCCATCCTTATGCATTCGAGATTTTCTCGATCTCTCCTCCTATTTCATCCTTCCGTGTCGCCAATACGATCCATCCATCGAACCTTAATTAACGATCCACGATTACATCGCCTCGCAGCTTGCAGCAAATCGCACACTCGCATGCTTCTCGCTCGCATACAGGCGTCCCGATGCCCACCGATATACATTCGCAATCTCATTCGATCCAAATACGAAAAACAAAGACTGGCAAGGATCCAAATGGACGTAGACGAATCCGTCGGCCGGTTCGACACGATTTTAAGACATTTCCGCGTGCGATCGACCAATCGTTTCGAAACCGTGAAAATGTTGTATGTTATTTTTATTTAATATTAATCCTGTAAAAATTTAGAATCGATAAATACATCTGTACCGGCGACCGCGACCACGACACAAACTAATAACGACAGAAAAATAACGGCGGCACAAATCCGGTTCGGACAAGTCATTCATTATTTTTCTTCTTCTATTCGACTCATCGTTGTTTTATTTCGCAGCACGGCATCCGCCGACGATATCTATAACGGAAACCCAGGACAAGCGCGAAAAAAATTGTAAATTCATGAGCAGAAATCGAAATAGATCCTTTTTATAAACGAGATTCGCAAGAAAGTCATTGAGACTATCCGTCAAAGTGTCGCTACCATGGTGTTGACAGCGTTCGAAAAATATAACCCAGTGAATTTTATTAATACCCTTTCTAAAACTGTTCCTTTATTAGCAATTTAAAAGTTTTGGAAGTTCTAAAGCTTAAAATAAATTATAGGTCGTCTGAAACCGAGATCTGTGCTTGACCGTCTGCCATCGTCTAGTCGAAAAGTGCCCTTCTCGTTCGACCCTACTCGTTCGGGTCGTTAACGTCCACCCGAGCACCCATCGAGTCGCCAAAGAAACCTGAATGCCATCGAATCGTTCGACTCTTAATTTTCCGAAAATCCTCGGCAGTTACGCGAACACAACGAAAATGATCACACACGGTAACGATCGTCGACGCGAACAGAGTGTTTGCTAAAAAATGTTCCGTTGAACCGGCCCGGCCGAGAAGTTAACTAACCCATTATTTCCAAATGTCTATCGCACCTCCCGTCTTTTGTACAAAAGAGCTCTACGTTAGAGCTCCGATATATACACCGTGATGCGAAAAGTTTCTTATCGAGCAAGACCGTTGCACGATTCTTTTATTATGCCATAAAATCTCAACCGAGGACTGTAGCGTCCTCTTTCAAAAACCGTAAAAAGTCCCACGAGAGATCTCGCAAAGTATGGTCGATCGTCGTCGAAACTGTGTTCATTGACATCGACCCGGATCGTGGCGGTCGTTCGACCGTATGGTTCGGGATTCAAGTGAATCCAAACCAACAACTTTCCAATCGTTTTCGAAGCAATTTGCGTAAAGGATGACGATCCGTATTTTTTACAAGCCAATGCGTAATCTCTTGGAGTGTCCTCTTTTCGTTCTTGATACATTCCAACATTGAACGTTGTATCAGTTTTGCACTTGGAGCCGATTCAATCGTATGTTGTTTGTTTCGTTCTGCAAATTTAGACTAGAAATCTGAGATTTCTTTAGAATTCCAATGGTTCGAGGTAAGAAATTCCTAAAATTAACGCGTACTTCCTACTACCTATGAAATATCTCAATAAATACTATCTATGGAATAATAAATCAATATAAAAATATATCTAAAATAAAGTATGTACTGGTTGGAGCGATAATCAATTTAACGTATCGAAATAACAACTGACGCGCAGGCTACCGATATAGATATTAATTGAAACGGTACTTTGTATACAACTCGGGTATGCAAAGAACAAGAACAAGCTCTTAAGAAATGTACATTAACTTTAAAAAAATATGGCGTCATTCCTAACGCGGCTATGGAGGTTTACCCATAGTTGTAATTTTATTCTGATTATTTATCGCCATATTCTAACCAGAACCGTGTTGGATTCGTTGAACATGATTTGCCCCGAATATCGCTCTACTCTGTTCTCCACCTCTCGACCACCTTTCCGACTCTGAAATCTTAGATATTATAACCGACTGTTATCTGGTCAGCGGACGCGAGCGTTCGCGCACGCCGAAAGTAGCGCCTGTTGAAACTCAGAGTCGGCAACAATTTTCGAAAATGACCGCAGTAAATTTAAAACAGTTCTGCTATTGTCGCAGATGTCGCGCAATTTTCGCGCACGATCACGTCCTATCGAACGATGCCAAACCGAATTTCGTTTTCGGACACAAAAACAAACGCGTTCGGTCGCGTTTATCGTTGCACGAGCCAACGTCCACGCTTGCGACGGGCTCGTTAGAAAAGATCTACGGTCGATCTATAAGCGAATGCGATTTCGCAAAATTTCGTTGACTGTAACAATCGCGGACGCGCGAACCTCGCCGGTCGTGCTTCATAGATGACCTTTTCGTCTGGGGAACGCGATCGGCGAAATTCGCTCCTCTGAACGATACGTACCACGATTTATATTATTACCGATGTATATCACGAAAGCGAACTTTGAATTGATTGTTCGTAAATAATCAACTACAGGTTTCCTTCCATTGTACGGATTGGTAATATAAATCGTGCTACGTATACGTTTACTTTTAAAGTAAATATACAGATGTATGTATATATATACCATGTACCACATATACCATGTATACAAGTATATGTATATATATACACATACATACGTTCACACATACATACATGCATACATTCATACAGACATACATGTTTTTATATATATATATATTTTTTTCAGTTTCTTCTTTTTCTCTTTTTCTTCTACTCCCATTATCATATATTCTCACCATCGAATGTATTGTTTTGTTACTCCTAACGTCGCGTCGTGTCGTGTTCAATTGTATATTGCACGTGTACATGTATATCGTGTCTTTACGTCGCTTTTGTGTGTGTGTGTGTATGTGTGTGTGTGTTTTTATGTCGTGTAGTTCCCGCTTCCGACGACGACGAGATCGAGCCACACGAGAGACTCGAAGGCAACAGTGAAGGTTCTCGTCAACCAAACTGAGCGACGGTGGTCTTGTTACGCGTTTATTATTTGTCTTAGAAAGAAATGTTTAGTCTCGTCGAGGATTATCTCGACTCGTCAGCCCGCGTTATCCGATAATTCCGAAACATCCGGCTTCCCAGCAAGTTTTTCGTTCGAGCCCCGAACTCGCCGTCGTCGTTGCGGTTGTACGCAACGCATCCAAGTCGCGCTCTCGTCGTCGAATCGCCCGTCTCGAAATTATTCGCGTCAAGTCGTCATCGTCTTTTCAAAGACGTCTTCGAAAAGACGGCCGATCCCGCGACATAACTCAACAACGATCGAATACTTGACCGGCACGCGATCGGACGATCACGAAATATATAGAAGCCAATTGGCGCCAGGGCACTTAATATTTCTTTCGTATAAAAAAACCTACTCTACCTAAATCTATGTAATTCGAAGCCTTGAAGATGAGCAACGAGCCTTTTTCTCCGTGCATCAAATTTCTCTTTCCTTTTTCTGCGTGCATTTATTTGCATCGTTTCTCCGTCATTCTATACCGTACGATCGAGAGAAAAAAACGAAATGATAAAGATAACATGCGCTGTACAGATACTTTCAAGCTCAAAATTTATTCTCACGCGTCCATCCAAACGATTTGGATTCGTTTTACTGACTACGGTGATAACATGAATCGCAAGAAACGCCGACAACCAAAAGAATCTCTGTGTTTCCACCAAAATCGTCTTGTTCGCGCCGTGGATCGTTCTCGATACACTTTTGCGATTACGGACCGCAATGTAATACGCAAAATTTCTCGAGCACCGATCCCCTTTCATTTTCACAGAATAATTCTACTCGTACAAAACTTTTCGAGCACCGTCGTCCGAGATTCTTTTTGTTCTAGTCGCAACTAAACGATCACTGGCACACCTTTGAGATCATTCGAGTACAGTGCGAGTTTTGATCTTTTAAGCAAGAAAGATCGATCCTCCACAAGGTCGACGAAAACTGTACAGCCGTATGCAAAACGTTATCACTCGGATCACGCGCGGATTTTATCGATGTCCCCAGCGAAAAAAAGGTAAAGCTCGGTAGATCTCGTTACGCATTCGTGTCGCGTTTGTAGGCAAAGTATGCGTCGGCTCTATGGAAATAATATTTCAATTTATAAATTATTACTCGTACACGTCGCATACAAACGCGTTGCAAATCCGGAACGATATTCGTGCGAGTCTCTACACCACGTATTATGGGATAACCTGTAAAGGAAATCGATAAAGTCACGCGTGTGTCACAGTATCGCCTATCAAAATCTCGAGTTTAAAATCACGATTCAAAGAAATAGAAGAAAGCGACAAACGTTAAGATTCTGACGCGGCGTATAAAACGAAAGTACTGCGATCGATTTTAACGTAAGAAAATATGAATGATAAAATCACGAACGGCATTTCCACGTACAGTCGAGAAAGATACTCGTACAAACTTTGTAAACGCTAATGAAAATAGTTAAGAATAACGCGAACATCATATAAGAACGATTGGAAACGATAAACACGATATATCTCCCGCGTCGGCAATCCGAAATCACAGACAAATATGTTTGTTTCTCGAAAAATGATCTTCGAGTGTGCACTCATTGCGCAGACAACTGCGCGTAACTGTGGCACAGCACCTTGAAATCTAACGTATAAAAAAGCTCGACCGCGCACCTCCGTATTGTAGCTTTGTTGTTCCGAACTTCGAAATGTAACGGGCACCTTTGAACGTACGATCGAATGGAACCAGAGTTGAAAAATCGATGTCGAGCCCCTTTATTCTCTAGTGTGTCCCTGACCGGTGCAAACGCTACGTAGAGAATCATTGTAAATCGCTAGAAAAACATGTCGTAAGCATTCGAGAGGCTCGTCTTGCGAAGTATCTAATTATATTCTAATATCACTGTCCGAAGATCTTTGTCGATCACGTTTGCGACGTAAACGATGCCCGTGCGTACAAAACGGAGGTCTGTGACACATTCACAAAAAACATGTCGAACAAGTCAGAAGTACAGCCATCTTCGAGTGTTTGTTCCGTTATTCCATTTGTCCGCTTCTTCTACTCGCGAACGGATGTTCAACCATCGTCTCGAACGTTAACGTTGGTATTCATTTTTTGCTCGATTTCTAACTACCCTGTTACCAATTGAAAGTGCAAGTAATTTCAGGAAAACCCAATTTATATCTTCTTCTTATAATTTTCGTTTGTAAAATTACTCGTAAGACTAATTAACACTTGACCCAAACATGTCTGTTATTCTGACGTATTCGATCGTGTGTTATGTATGTAAGTCGGATAATGTACCGTAGCATTATCCGATATCCAAACAATTCTCCTCTGGAGAGTAAACTGACAGCGAATCGATAAAAAAAAAACTGTCTCTGTCATTTGTTTTTGTCTTGTGGTTGCATACGTGCCAAAGTTGTTTCAATCGTCGACAAGACCCGTCGGAAGGCCTGTAGACCCTGAGAGACTAATTAGTATGTAAACCTACGCGATGCGTGTAGTTGGTCCTGTCGATCGAAGCAATTTTACCATGCCGCGATAACGTACGTACGGAATAATCCTATTATTATAGATTCTGAAAATTACTACCGCTACCTATGTTCTCCTTCAATCAGTACAACTGTACTTCGTTAAGGAAGTATTATTTGTTTCTCTCATAAAAATGGAACGATCGATCGCCGCGCGTTAGTTTATTCTGTGGAAATATCACTGTCGCGACGACCGATACCAAGAGAAATTTACTAATCTTCTGGTAGTCATCCGTCGTTATCGTAATCGTATAGTTTCTCGATGTAAATCGAATGCTTGGTATCAACCAAAAAGATCTGCGCATACGCGCATAAAGTAATAGTATATCACGAGCTTGGCCACACTGGTCGACCCACACACGAGCATTACGTGTACGGCGGATAGTGTTGGTTTTCATGAGGACGCGGGAGCTGCAGTTGGTTTTGCGTATGTATTTGCATCTGCAGTTGCATTTGTTGGGCCTGTAACTGTGCTAGTGCCGTAGGTGAAGCAAAAGCTGGGTAAGCCAGAGTGGTGTTTAGACTCTCGTTATGTTCTTCGAGAGAATGCTGAGCATACTGTAGCACCAAATGTTTCAAACTTTTATGGATGTTGTACGGCTCAGCGAATCCGAAACCACGCTCGGTACCGTATATTATGCAATGATTCACTGTACCCTTACACCTGTAATGGAAAATAATTGTTTTATACCACGCGTGCCAACGTCGAAAAGGGATAAATCATAGAAAAGATCATAGATTACGTACATAATCGACAACGCGTACTGTCCGGTTCTGGATGTCCTAACGAGGAAGGTACCGTCCGGCCGATCAGCCAATATACGGTCAGCATCGGAACGGGAGCACTCTAGGGAAAGCCACGTCTTCTCATCGGAATGAACTTCGAGATCGACCTCTTGAAGGTCTCCGTAACCCAAATCTCCCAGCACAGGATTCGAGAGCGAATGGTTCAACATGAGCTGGTTTATTTTGTTTTGTTTCATCCCGTTCTTTTTCAACCACGTTAAATGCTTGTCCTTTTGACGTACGAGCTGCAACAGATCCGGCTTCAACTTGTGCATTTCTCTTTCGAGCGTTCTGTTGTACGCAATCTGTTCCTTCAAGCTACGATCCAGCTGATCCTTGCTATCTTCTAAGGATTTCAGTCTTCGTTTCAACAAATCAGCGTTGTCGGTTAAAGTTGAAATTTCATGGGGTTGTGCTTCTTTCTGAAACTTCTCTTGCAACTTCATTTGCTCGTCGAACATCTTGATAGCTTCCGCGAAAGCTTCCAACGCTTGCCGTTTCAGTTGTACCTCGAAGGCAGTTCTGTTATACAATTCCGAAAATTCTTTGTACTCTGAGAACGCGTGAGTAATATCCTTGTCGAGTTCAACGTATTTTTGGGCAACGTTCGCCATGTCGGTTGTACTTGCAATTTCATCGTCCTAATAACAAAAAAAAAAAGATCGGTTAAACGTCATGTTTCATTATCAAAGCTATCGTCAAAAGTTACGAAAAGAATTACTTGTTGGAATCGGGACACGGGGTACAACAGCTTAATATCCAGCGTCGAATTGTACTGTGCCAGCGAACAATTTCTATAGTGGTCCACTAGCTCGATGACCGAATGAAAGTTATACGGCTCCGAGAAGCCATATTTACCGTTCCGTTGACAAATCTTGATAAGCTTGTTGGTCCCGCCTTTGCGCAACGTTAATGTATACTCGCCGCCCTTAGAGGATGCGTCGCGAACCAAAAAAGTGCCGTCTGGTGAATCGATCATCTTTTCGTTCACTTCGTCCCGCGTGATGTCTCCCCAGTACCATTCTGCCTCCTGGAGCGTGCGTGGCCTGTCGAACGAAACATAACAGCTTGTATAACGAATGAAAAATTTAGTTGGAACTTTGAATGATACACGCAAAAATAAAGCGTCGATTACCTATGCGGTTGTTGTTGTTGTTGTTGTTGATCCTTGTTGTCCACGCCAGACGCCGTACCAGTCGCCGCGATGTCCTCCTCCAGAACGGAGAACGGATCTAAAACTGGAAACTGTGGCCTCGAAACTTTTCGCGGCGGCAGCTGCGGTGGACTCGCGAATTGTGGCAGTCTTTCGTTCCAGTCACCGTAGAGCAACAACACCTCCATTATCCGTATGTGTGCTTCGATGTTGTGGACGATTTGGCTGGAGAATGAACGAAGAATAGATTTAAATGGAACGAAACGAAATCTATCGACAGCAAGCGCGACAATTTCTATACACGCTTACACAATTCGTTCCCAAGGTGGCCTCAAGAAGATGTGACACAAGACTTGAGTAAGGATGATGGGAGGTTCCGTGTAACCTCTCGCGTGCTGTAATTGGCACATCCGACAAAAATGGGCCATCAAGTGGAACAGGGTACTACGATGATGTTCCGGAAGTTCCGCGACCAGTTGTTCTAAACGTGCCGCGCACTGTTCGTCGTTTTTAATATCTGACGAAACAAAAAATTACGTTACATCGAACTTATTTAAAAGAAAGTACATACGTTCGTCTGGATATTTAGGTTAAACTTACTCGAAGCTTCTATAAACCTTTCGTAGAACTGTACAGGAATCACAGGATCGGGCAATTCCCGTAGAAACTTCTTCAGGACGCTCGCGATACAGTGAGGAGTATACAAATTTAAATCAGCCGTGCACACATCTGGATATCCAAAAATGATCATAAATAAACAAAAGTTTGGAAAGTAGCGTTAAAGAACAAACGATGGGTGGACAAAAATGTCATTACCTTCGTTCAACTTTTGTCGTAATTCGAGCGTCTGTTCGGTAGGAGGACTGTTGTGGTAAACTTTGTACAGATCCACCGTGTTGTCGGCGTACGCCTTCTCCTCCAAAGCGCGGGTGCACCTTTCCACTAAAATTGGAGCCGCTCGCGTAGATACATCGAATTGCGAGCACAAGCCAAGACCGAATACTGCAAAGAACGTTTAATTGATTCTCGAATCGCGACTGGATCGCTTACAGAACAATGAGAAAATAAAAGCTGCATTAAAAAGATGCTAAAAAGAACTACACGAACAAAACTTCTGCAGCGAGCTCTACCTTTCGCCGTTTTATTTATCGGCGCGATCTCCGATGCCCTAAGTATCCGTCGTTTCTTTCCAATAACCATGGCACGCGTGTAACAACTTTTCAACGAGTAGTCGTTGACGAAACTTTCATTTGTTCGCAAGCGTTTCCTCGAATAAGAATCGCCTCGAGCGAGCGGTCTCCTCTGCCAAGCCTCACGAAAAACGTTCGAACGAACAGCTGCGAACACGAGACAGCGGCGTCGATGTCGTCGCTCGAAACGAGCCGCGACGTTACGCGACGAAAGAAACAGACTGCGAAAAACGTATGCGCAAAAACAGGTGCACGTGAAGCGCAACGAGTGCATATCGTCGTGTCCGTTGACCCGCGCGACGGGGGAAATAATCGCGAGGCAAAATTAATTGACTGTATAAATTAGCGTTCCGTCGATGGGAACGGACGAATCGATGACCTTAGCAGTGATGGTGACGCGCGACGCGATAGGCATCTGCGAGAGATTCGTTGTCTTTTATTCGACGCAATTCCAGACGGCCGACGAGAAACGCAAAATCGTAAAAAAACGTTTGCTCGGACAGAACACGGGAACGACACAACACCGAAGGAACGCGTACTCCAGACCAGGAATTGCCCTTATTTCGAATACATATATACCGGAGCGTGGAACGTGGAAGAATAGTCGGACCAAAGGGAACAACGCGTACGCGTCTCCATGGGTATGTAAGTACGTTTTCTACGATTGCGTAATGCCGTACCCTGCTACCAAGAAGGGGCTTCATCGTCGAAGGGCCTGCGCTCCCTTTTGTCACAACTCCGACGAACCCTTGCGACTTTATTCTCGCGCGAAAATACACGATGAACGTGATGCGATCATTTTTCAAGCAAGCCGCGCGACTTGAATCAACTTGGCGCGAATATCATGTACACGCCACTTGTACAATCAAAAGCGTGTTCGCATGCATTACGAGAAGGAGCGACAAAACCGAGGTACAGAGAGACAGAGCGAGATCGAAAGAGCGTCCGAGGAGAGGGAGAAAAAGAAGGCGAAGGAGGCGGTGGTGGAGGCAAAGATGAAGAAAGAGAAGGAGGGGAAAAGACATTGGCTCGCCGGGGGAAGGAGAAAGAAATTTATTTTTACGGCCGTGACAGCGACGTCTTGTTTCTTCATGACACCGTATCTTCCGCCGGCTCGAGGGGAGAGAGACGGCACAAAAAGTCCGAATTAAAACGCGCGGGGCTTGCAATACCGTATACACATGAATTTAACAGCGGTGACGTTCGATGGAGGATAGGACGGAAACTCGATATTCGTCACGGTTGTTCGACCGGGTCGAGGGATCCCAGATGAAACGGCCGAGGCGACGCCGTAAAATTCGGAAAGAGGACGTTTCAATTTTACGAAGATAGCGCATGGAAATGCTTTTGTATCGTCAGGGGCGACGTGTGGTTCGCGACGCGCGATAAAACTCGGGCAATTCGAAGCCGCGACAACGTTCCAACGACGAAACAGTCGGTTACATCCTACGTTTCGTACAAACGAATTTTTGATGAACGGCGGACTCGTGCGAACACCAACGACCCTGGCAATTGGCACAGTCTAGACGATTTTCCGCAAGCGTGATCGCGCATGCGATTCGTCGCGTACCATCCTCGATGTGCGCGACGTAAACGTCACATAACAACTGAACTCGTCGTTAGACGAGTCAAAAGATAGTCGAACGCATCATCGCCGGACGACAAAGGTCCAGTGTCACGCTACGTCGATTATGTCGACGATTAGTCGTCTGCTCGGTGAATGCCGATTCCGCGAATAGCCGCGGAATTTCTCGGAAAATCGTCTAGCTGCGTGAATACGCGCACGTACACACCAACGTGCCACGCTATCGGTTCGCATAGACGTCGCATTTCGCCGCGTTGACAATACTCGCGCGACGATACAAAGAAAGGCGCGGGCGAATTAAACGCGACCGACAAAATGACAGTTTTTTTATTCTCTCTCTCGCGGGCAACGACGAAAGACACGCATGAATATTTAGTTATTCAGATATTAGAGCGACAAGTAATGCGCCACATATATCGAAGGTGTCCTTGCTGGTAACTTCGTAACCGACTACCATTGCAAAGCAGTTCTCTAAGCGTCAGCGAACTCGTTTCTGATGCAATCCGGATAGTCAACTAAATGACATCTGAATTTTTAAATTGTTTCCGTGTTCTATCCATTAACGTAACCGAAGGAGTAAATGGGTGTGTACGGTTGCTTCGTATCAATGTCACGCGTTAGAAAACTGTACACACGTTGCGGGTGTTGCGCGCGACTTACCCGATGAAAATCTGTGGACCCGATTATCCGAGCCAGGTGGCAGGCAATCGGAGGGTAAACCCGTCGCTGAACACGTTCTGTGCGCCACCAGTCCGCAATCTAACGCAAAAAGTAAACAGTTAGTGGGCAATCGAAAGAAACAATGCTAGCAAAATAATTTCCATGATGCAAACGATACACGTGTCTTAAGAAAATGAGAATTGTGATTATAATTGCATATTCTAATTTGCTGCGTTTTTATCGTTATCCTTGATGAATGAGTCAAGGTTAAAAAGATTCTAAACGATTGTAATCGATATACGTACCTAGACAAAGAAAGCCTTGGTGCAGCAGACCTCTGAGATATTTATGGCACTTGTCGCACTTCTCCAGCACGCTGAAGCTCTGCGGCACAAGGGTGTGCGGGATGCCGGTGGTCGCGACGACGCCACCCATGGAGTCGGTGGCCACTGAGGACGAGGTCGGTGTGACCGCGGTGCTCGCATTGACCGGTAACGCGAGCGTTGTTGAAGTATTACAGAGCTCCTCGATGCAGGCCAGAATATTTTTCTGATGGAACTCATCCTTGATGCCCATGTTCTGCGAACAAAAACGGAACGTCGTGTAGGCGACGAGGAGGGAATTTCTGAGCGGAAAAGAGTCGCAGACGCGATTACGTTTCGCCGCGGTCCTCGAATTTACATTACGCGAGGTGCGTCCGAGGAGCGTGCCAGGGTGACGCAACGAGCGGAAACGCGGTGCGGAGAGCTCGTAAAAGGGCGAACGACGAAGCGATCGTAATTTATACGTGACGTTGCGTCTCCCACGAGTGACATCTCGTTTTCCGGCGCAGTTGATTCTCGAGTCAACAGGTGGTAGATACATGTGACTCGCGTCGTATAAACACCTGTGTACACAGCCCGGCAAACAATGAACCACGGGGGCAAAAGTCAACTAAATAGGACTCCCATTTCGATAATCCGACTGCGCGTCCGCGCGCCGCGAGATCCCCTAATTCCTTTTTCTTGCTAACCGGGATGCTAACAAACGCTCTCGAATACACGTGGACCCGGAAACTTTTTACAGAAGAAACGCGCGCCCTTATCGTGCGAGTGGCGCAAGTTACGCAACAGGCGAAAGAAACGAAATATACTTAAGCTATTACGAGAACTGGAACGAAAGCTTCGGTGGGGCAAAAACTGGGCTGATCGTACTCTCAGGATCCAACACGTTTCAAAGAAACGTGCTCGCGTTCCGTCGAGCTTCTGGCAGCGCCTCGCTCTGGCCCGCACATTTTTTCCAAATTATGGTACTCGTGGTCACGCTCGTACGAACTATTTTAATATCCGTCGGCTACCGTGCTCCCCTGGCGCCACTGCGCGCAATGGACCAAACGCTATTATTAGAATTACGCGCGGTAAAAGTGAAGTATCGTTGTACCATACACGCGCGTTCGGAATGCGCGATATACCTATAATAACTGTTGCCAAACTGTACTCGTCAAAAGATACAAAACCGACAAAATAAATAAAAGACTGTTTCGAAGAAACAAACTTATTTGCGGAATCGGCGACTTCGGCGATCGAAGCGTTCGCCGAATATTCCAGTGTAGAATAAGTCGAGGAAGTATCCGCGGAGTGTTTCGGAGCTAACTTCAACGACCGTTTATTAAGCTCTCCTTGATCGTTCCAACGAGTGCCATGTGTTCCCGAACTTTGGCAATAATTTTATCGCGCACCCTGTACGCGTCGCGCGTCCACGTACTCGCCCCAGAATGAAGTTGCACGCGTCATTATTTTTTATCTCGTGCTTGTGCCGTGGCAGACTCGTCGAAGACATCGTGCGCCGTTTAAAAGCGAAACGGAAAGTAATTTCCCAACTCTTAACTCCGCACGAGAAGAGAAGCTGATCGTCGGGAGTGGAATTTTTGTCGGAATCAGCAACCAAGATAACGACGCGTACGCGCGATCCATCAACCTGACACCCTGCGCGCGTTAAGCGTTAATTACACGCGAGACGCGGGTCCCGAAGTTTTTTTCGGGAGCCCCGAGGGAAAGATACGAGCAACGCCGTTACACGAGGTGATCGTTAAATTGTTACGCTCCGTCGTCTGGAAAGGAAGACGCCTCGCGTCGTCGTGTCGTCCACGCGACAAAGATAGTACGCCCTTAATTTATTTTCAATAACTTCGAGGCGCGTCTCGCACGACGATCTCGAAGGGAATGTCTTTGACGAGTAGAAATGTACACGCGGTACGCTTCGACGATGATCTTGGGTAATTAGGAATTATCGATGCTTGCTACGCGCGATTAGAGAAAAAAAAAAAAAAAAACAATGGAAACCGAGCATGCTCGACAATGCGAGCAAATCGATTTTAAATTACCCTACGACGACCTAAAGATCGACAAGGTGCGCGTACCTTGTCCGTTCGAAGTTGGAGGGAATCCGTGCGAAGGACGAGGCGAACGGGGATCAGACGATTTCTCGCGCCGAAAGTCGCTTCGAGACGATTTACGAGTCGATTAGCATGGTAATACGCGATTTACGCCCGATGAAGCCTTGGCCGGACGGGTATTTTTATTCTTCTCGTTCGAGCACGGCTAGCGGAGACGCGTCGCTATAGTATTTCTTAAAGATCCCAGAATTTGAGTGTCCGGTCTGGTCTCGCTAACAGGATTTTATCTCATAGAACGGATAAGCTGCGACATTTCGATGCGCAGGGTGTCTCGATAAAAACAGCCCACTTTAATACCTGCGATATTTTAAAGAACAATAAGAAGAGTCGATACATACTTTGAAATGGAAAATCTTTAAATGGCGTCGAGGTATGCGAATCGCTTCTGCCCCGAGAGTAACGCTATTAATAAATACACGTGGTTATTCCCCGAGTTACAAAATCCATCCTCGTAAAAGTATCGGCGGTATATATCGTATTAACATCCGTGGGAGACCGCCCATCCGTTACACCGCGGAAGCCGTGATTACGAGCCAAAAACGAAGCCGAAGAGACGTGCAACGTTCCAACTGGTTCGAGATTCCGTAGTCAAAGTCGCGGATAACGAAAGATCCCTTTCGCGTAAATACGAATGAAAGTACTCGCCGAGTATTTGCGATAAGAGGTGACAAATTTCATTCGGAAAAAAATGTAAGAAGAAAGAACGAAGGAGGAGCCGTAGAAGAAGAGCAGATAAAGAGTCGACTGTGATGCTACAGCAGACGCTACAGGGCAATTACAGGGTCAACGGGCCAAGGAAAACTTCGTCCAGATACTCTTCGGTCGAGGTCGTCGCCTTTGAGTACTAGCCAAAGAATTTTCGATCCGCCACCGTGGCCATCGATTCCACTCTCGAACCACCACCCGAGGAACACCAATCGTCCAATCGACGAACGATACGATTCGTGCCCGATCAGTCCTCTCGCATTCGTCCAACGATCTAACGACGCGAGATTTTGATCGTCTTTCGATCGCCTCTAATACCTGTGAACGTGTTCTCGATGAAAGGTGAAATTTCTCGACCAAAGCTGGCCTTGTTCGCAAACAGACACACGATTCGCATCGTACTTGGATATACAAAAATGAACTTACCAAGAGCTTATCCCGGTCCAGGTAGGGAAGGTCGCTGCCCTTAATGTCCTTCGACTTGAAAACGTCCACATACCGGTACAGATTTAACGCAGCCATCCATTCGACGACGTTTTGGGATGACCACTCGTTCACGGGCTGTTGGAAGAAACGTGACGATTCAGTCGAAAATCGCGTCACAGGTGACTCGGTCAAGTTCAACCGCGAGGCTGACAGGAAACTACCGTACGTGAATTCTTGGGGATAGGCAGTTATGAGTAATCGCGGAGTATTTTTCGCGTACGGAACTACGTAACGATCGCTCGACAATCGCTTGGCGCGTGTTCCTGTGTCGATAAATTACGATGACGCGTTTGCCGTTCGAAACATTGGCACGCGAACGTAGAGAAAGCCTCCGTGCAGACGAACGAAGAACGTCCTTAACGTTTCGTTTTCATCGTTACGTCGAAAGTATTCGCCGCTCAAAGGGTTCTCGTAGCTTCGACGTCGTTACTATTTCGCATTCGTAGAAAGCATTTCGAATCGATGGAATCGTCGAGATATCGAGATGGTCAATGTCCGAACCTGTTGGACGTTTCGAAGGATGCTGCCGACGGACAAGCGTGGCCCGACAATGTCCACCACGCGACCAGAAACTCTGATTAGATAGCGGTGGACTCCGTAGAAAGAGAAAGAGTCGCACATGTGTACATGCGCGTGTAAAATCAAGCAGCATATCGGTCGATAAAGCGAAAGCATAAAAAGCAAGGAGGAGGGGAAGAAAACGTAACCTTAAGCCTAAGATCGCGACAACGCGACAGCGAGATAAGACCGGCTGTCTATCGTCTACTCGAGAAGAAAAACTCGTACCGCGGTTGCCGCGAATATTCGCGCGAGCCGTTTGGGCACAATGTGTAAACATCGATACTCGATTGAAATAGCGTCGCCCATCCGACGAAAAGTTAACCGCTCGAGAAACGTTAAATATGAACACAAGGTAAACACAAACACATGGTAAATACAAAGTTCAGTCGGTTATTATGCCGAGTGTTCGACTAAATCTGTTACGAAGAGTCCGTTAGGACACTGTTACCGATTTAGAACGTTTATTCTACGTAACGTAAACGGAGATATACGTCAAAATTAGTAAACGATACTTTTACTACGCCGCTACACGTGTACGAAATTAACATCGATCCTCCGTAAAAAGCTACAAAATGTATAGAGTTCCTGTGGTATGAGTCACGCAGGATGCGTCTGACAACGGACGGTCCGCTTTCCCTTGTTCTTTTATATCCAGGCTAAGGTTTAAAGCTGCTCTTTGGCTGCCCCTTATCTTTGACATAGTTATAGATATTGTCGTACAAAGTATCCGACCTAACTTGTCCGTCATAAATGTCTCGCTTGTTTTTGACGATAAGAAAAAATATCAGAAGAAAACATTGTACGTTCGAAAAAGTGCACGTTTCACGATTACCCAAAAGAAATGCAGTTGTGTCATTATTAGCTTGCTATATTTTTCAACCCGTGCAAATATCGTGTCGTACGAAACAACGATTACATTTTATCCAAAATTTCATACGGAAAGCGTTACAGTTTTGAATTTCTACGCCATCGGATATCGAGCAGGTTTCGCTCCGATAACGAAACCAGTCTAGTGTTTATGTACAAAGTCATGCTCGGAATAAATGTACGGGCGAGTAAAGGGCGACAGAGAACGCGTTCAAATTTCCATCGGTTGAAACTGTAAGGGAGCATGTCCGCTATTTATGTAAATCAGCAAAGACGGCGATAAACTCAGTCGTCGAACCAGTCTGTTCACCTAGCCGTCCGAGAAACGAGAATATATAAACAATTTTCTATGTAAACAGTTTCGTCGTAGGAATCCTAAACTTGTAATTTGCATCTTCGCAAGAATAGAACGAGCATCGGTATCAAGGATGCGATCAAATAATTGTACTAACCTCTCTCCTGTACGGACGAACAGGTACTATCCAAGAATTCGCGTGCATGATTTTAAAAGTAACCGGCTTCTATCTTACGAATCGGCTGAGAAAATAATTACTTTAATCGCACATTGTTTCCTACGATGCAAACACGAACGCGGATAACGAATTATTTCCTATAAAATTTGCAGGTATGCCTAAAACTGTTTACTACGCGTAACCGAAAACTATTATTCGAACGATCGCGTATCGGTTCACGAGGACGCGTTCGTTCCTCGGCTCGAATCGCTAGCCAATAGAACACTGTCCGAGTACTCGATCCGTTTCGACCCGCGAGCTACGGGCGAGCCAAGAAAAACAAAAAAAAAATGAATAATAAAGTAGAGTAAACGAAGGATGGTACTGACCTTGTCCTTGTCGAGAACCTGGCTCGGTAGCGCGTGACCCTTGCTACTCCATTGGCAAAGGTGTTGCCCGCTGTACTCCGAGCAGACCACGTGGAAGCACGCATGGCACTCTACGGGACATACAGAACCGCACATGCAACAGCAGGACGGATTATGGTCGAGCTTAGTGTGTGTACTGTCGAGGCCGGGCGACTCGGCGCCGTCTCGGTTGCCCTTGTAAAGGACGAGCTGCAGGTAACCGGCACCCGAGTCCTCGTGACCGATTAATTTCGAATCGACGCCGCCTTCTGTCACTCTGCCGCGAACACCGTACACCGACGCCGACGCCGACGCCGACGTTGACGGCGCGTCGACGTTGATCGTGTAAGGTACATCGTTATCGCAAAAACACATGTACCGATGATAGGACAAAAGTCTCGCGCACGAAATAAATCCTGCCCAAGCCTCCTCGAATTCTCGAGCCACCTCTTGGGCGGTCTTTAGGGGCTTTCGCGATTCCGAGTTCGACGAGGATTCGCTCGTACTGGACGACGTGCAATCCGATCCTGACGACGTGAGGCTCGTTTCCGGCGACGTTTCGCTCGATCCTGGCGGGTTAACGTTAAGCGGTGATATGCCATAATACCTGACGAGTGTGTTACTGTATTCGTAACTCGTGGATATCGTTAGGGACGAAGGGGTGATACCGGCGGAGGTATTAACGAAAGCGGAATTAGCGGGGTAGGTGAATTGGCTAGCGGAGTGTTGTCTGAGCGAAGATAACGGCAAACTTTTCCTGAATTTTTTCGATTCCGAGGCTGAATTCTCGCTGGGATACTCGCTGGCAGAGGAGCTGCCGCGGCTCGTCGAAGGGGTCATTTGGAAATCGTTGTAGATAACATTGGTGGTGACAGCGGTGCGAATGGTGCGCACCGACTGCAACGGTTGTCTGGAATCGCGGTGCGATGATTGGTGATTGGAGGCGATGAGGGTAGCAGCCGCGGCGGTAGCGTGCGCCACGATCGTCGTAGACGAAGAGGACGTCGTGGCCACTGTTGCGACGGTGTTTGTCGTCCCAGCGCTTTGACGAAGCATGTAATTGTCAGCGTCGACAGCTAACAGCCGCGACATGGCCGTGGACTTGGCCTTAGTGTCATCGGTCGTGCTACCCTTGGCCGACGATACTTTCGTCGTGTCTGTCCTGGATTTTGTCTCGGCAATCTTCTCGTGTTCTTCCCTGTTCGCGCAGTCACCCACCGCCGTTATCGGGCTAAAGAGATCGTGTGTCCTGGCATGTAAGTTGACCGCGGGCTGCTGCACCTGCGAAGCAGCGGTCGCAGCTGCGGCGGATGAGCTCGTCGCCCGCTTCATCGCTCGAGCCGATGCTCACGATCATCAAAACTTCCAGCGACGACTAGGTTTTGTTGAAGTCGGCTTTCACGACGACGCTCGTGTTCCTGGTTTCCGGCGAGTCCTGAGCCTCCGACAGTCCGCGCGAATCGACCGTCATCGTCTCTCGTATGGTCCTGGGATCGCGCGTCGGTTACGGTGCGATCTCGCGCGCCGCGACCACTATCGATGCCAGTAAACCGTCGCGCGCTAAAACCGTCAACTGTTCGATCGTTGAGTCGCGTTGCAAGCTCGCTCGCATGTCACCAACGCCAACACGCTGTCGCGAACCACTTCTTTCGGTACGGCTGATAGAAATTCGTTCGCAAGCTGGTTTCTCGTCGATCCCCACTAGTCCGTCTCGAGATTTCGAAATCTCGAGTTCACAGGATCTGCTTGCCGAACGTCGATCCGACTAATCGCCGCATCGTTAACTGCCGTCCAACCACAAAGAAACGCTTCGATCCGCGTTCAATTGTCAACTTATCGTCGATATCTTCGAGAGGGAAAGATTCCATTCGACGTTAGCACGGTGAGAGAGAGAGAGAGAGAGAGAGAGGGGTGGGGTGGGAGGGGGAGAGACGAGAATCATTCGAATTTCAACGTTAACCTCTCCGTCGAGGTGATCCACCGATTTCGTTGGGCGTTAACACGATTCGAGTGGAAATAGACGGATAGCATAGACACGCACAGATAAAGAAGTGGAAAAAGGGAAAGAGAGACAGAGATAGAGTCGCTCCCGTGGGTGTGACCTCGTGTAAATTCGTTTTCCATAAATCTCACTCCTACCGCACTCTCTCTCTCTCTCTCTCTCTCTCTCTCTCTCTCTCTCTCTCTCTCTCT